>NW_010392368.1:133347-137595 GCF_000710305.1 Buceros rhinoceros silvestris | reverse complement strand
TTATTATTATTAATAATAATTATTACTATTATTAGAATAAGCTTGAAATAAAATGACCTAAAATAACTGAAAAGGCTGCAAAAAAGTTCAGCGCATTCTTTTCTTGACCTTGCTTGCTTCTTTAACATCCTGCTTTGAGTTTTGGACTTTGCATCCAGTTTTGGGCCCCTCACTCCCAGAAGGACATTGAGGGGCTAGACCATGACCAGAGAAGGGGAACGAAGCTGGTGCAGGGTCTGGAGCACAATGTGCTGAGGAGCGGCTGAGGGACCTGGGGGGATTGAGCCTGGAGCAAAGGAGAGGCTCAGGGGAGACCTTCTGGCTCTGACAACTCCCTGATGGGAGGGTGCAGCGAGGTGGGGGTCAATTTCCTCTCCCAAGGAACAGGAGACAGAGTGAGAGGAAACGGCCTCAAGTTGTGCCAGGGGAGGCTGAGGTTGGACTTGAGGAACAATTTCTTCACTTAAAAGGTTGCCCAGGCCTGGCCTGGGCTGCCCAGAGCAGTGGTGGACTCCCCATCCCTGGAGGGGTTTCCCGGCCGTGTGGAGGTGCTGCTGAGGGACAGGGGGCAGTGGGGACCTGGCAGTGCTGGGGAACGGGGGGACACCATGATCTTAAAGCTCTTTTCCAACCAAAATGATTCTGTGATTCTGTCACCTCTGATGGAAGGTATCTGATGCTAAGGAGAGGTGAAGAACACTTCTGTTAGGACGGTATGCAGATGTATCATGGGCTGCGAAGAGGAGGAGAGAAGATGTTTACTTGGGCTTTCCTTAGGTGGACGTGAACACTGAAAGGGCACGAACATGCAGGAAAATACAAGCTTTTTGAGGGCCTAATTTATCTTAGTCATGTATCCATGGAACTGGCCTTTATTTGAGAAGCAGCCTAATTACTGCAATCACTGCTGCTGAAGTCCTGCAGCACAGCAAAGGAATCTATATATTCTCTGCCGTTAGAAAGTTTCGCACATTTTCATATAAGTTTCCAATAGCAATATCGATCAGGCAATTAGAGAGAAAAACAGCAGCAAAGCCCGTGGAAGGATGCAGGGCTTCTCCCTGCCCAAAAGCATCTAAACCACATTTGTGTGCGTGCGTGTTTTCGTGTAGTTGAAAATTAAACCAAATCGCAACTCGTGTTCCAGCAGGTTTATTTTTCAAATGGGGGAAGAAAAAGCCTTGAAAAGAGTAAAGCTGCCCTGATGCTGTTCAAAAGGCTCGAGGCGGTTTCTACCCCATTTATTCGTTTGGATTTTTCTCAGCCCCATCTGTTTATTTTCTATCGAGCAATCACAGCAGAGCAGATAGCCAGGCTATAAACATCTGAGAGCAGGTGGGATTGGGAGATAATTTGTGAGGCACAATGCGATCTTCTCTGAATATAGCACTGCTGATTTGATGACTTGACTGGTAACCTAATTTGCCTGCTTTTATTTATTTATTTTTAAATAGATATACTTTGTGTGTCAAAGAAACATACATTTGTGGTTAAACATCGAGGGGAGGTCACACAGATACTGCGCTGATGGAAACCGTTTGCTGCCAGCTTACCTATTTTGTAAAGAACCATTCCTCATACTTCTGCACCGAAGCCAAAAACAACCTCAAGCCTCTTCTCCCCCACCACAGTCATGTTCTGAGTGTCATTTGTGCACAGCGTGTCAGTCAATCAGATGGCAGGGCTTGGAGACACGTCACTTACCCACCTAGTGGGCCCCACCTGAGGCAGCTCAGGACACCCTCTCTAAGGGCAGAGGTAGGTACGCGTGTACAGCGATATATGTCTGCATAGAAACACAGACACATGTATATATATTTAAAACAGGTTTAGGTAAAATAATTTGCTGCTTAAGTGTTTTCCAGTGGCACCATATCTGAAGTGAAAGACTTCAGCCAGGTTTCCTTACTTCTCTGACCCAGACCTAAAGTGCCCTCCACCCCTGCGGGTACGAGCACACCAAGCTGTGGCCATGCCTTCGGGCTAAGGGAGAATTGAAAGCGCAGACAGTACAGCCAGTGCTGCCAGTACAAAGCAGCCTGGGTGTGAGGAGCTTCCAGGCTTTCTGAGGCAGGGACTGCACCACGCACAGCTGCACAACTGCCAGGGCCAACGGACTGTGTGCGCATAAAGCAGCGGCGCAGCGTTGGTGTTTCTTTTTGAGCTCAAATAAATCAAGAGAATATCCTGCTGCCGCATCCATCTACCCGTGGTTGGTTGTTTACTGCACTGGACACCTACGAGGATCAGTCAGAGGTGCTTTGGCTTCTTTTCTGCTGCTTTACCCCTGTGTGGACAACGGCGCGTTTCTGTAAGACGTGCTCTTGTTTGGGAGGTCGTGGCCTGTAGAGTACGACGCCAGTGACCCCAGCGGGATCGAGTCCGCTGTGGTGGCAGGATGAGCATGGGGTGGCTGTTGGGATCACACACACATTTTGGGGGCTTTGCTTTAACTTCTCGCCATCTGTTGGGGAAGCAAGCCCAACAACAGAGTCGTGACAAGCACAGGACACTGTGATGTCCCCGTGGTACCTACTTTCTGCATATTCTGGTTCCTATCTGTCCCTTGGCCGAACAATGGGGTTTTCAATCTTATGAAGTTCTATTTTTTTATATATACAGTTTCTTTACTACATTTTTAAAGTGAAAACCACTAAGCACTCCCCACCTTATCTTCAGATTCTGGTAAAATTGGCACCTTAATTACATTAACCTGATCAATGTCCTAGTAGAGCAGCTATGGTGGTTTTGCCTTTACTAGAGCTTTCGGGCTGACAGTATGATATGAAAATTTAATGCCCCTGGTTCTTCTATCTTAATTATGCCAACTGAGCTGCTTGCTTTAATAAACAAGCAAATTCCAATATCCTGTCTATATTTTTCCCAGCAAGACAATATAACATTAGATGAAGTTGTCTTTCTCAATAATTGAAGGAGTTTAAGAACAGTAAGTAATACGATCTATAAGGGTGTCTGTGATATAAGCTGGTTCCCTCCCTGGTACCGATGGAGAGGTTTAGTTTGTTCATTTATTTATTAACAAATGTTTCTCCCTTAGGCAAAACCGGTCCCAATTAAGAGCCATATTTTCAAATGATAAAAGTAAGTATTCTAATAAAGAAACTAATTGGCAAGCATGTTCTTTAAAGATAGTCATAAATTAGAATATCTCATGGCAAGTGATGCCACTTCTATTAGCATCTCCACAACGCAAGACATGACTTCCCTATTAAGCAGGTTTGCATTTTACAACACTGAGAATGCCAAACGCAAATACCCTGCAGGACATCAGCAAAGCAGCCAGATGTATGAACTCACCAATGGGTAGTTAGAAGCGGTACCTAATTATTGCACTCTCTGAATCCACAATTAAAAGCCAACAGACAAGCAGAGCAAACTCTCATAACCCAAAGAGTTATTGAAGGATCAAGCACAAGTCAAAAAATGCCGGGGTGGGGACTGGCAGAAAGGTTTTATACAAAATGAATTTTAAAGTGAGTAAAGAAGAGTAAAGAGGAGAGGAAAATGAGAAGTTGGGGGAGGATGTTTTTAGAGTAAGAGCGGTGTAACAGAATAGAAAAAATAAGCTCCAGCTGCCTGTGGTATTTGTTCTACACCAGGAATGTTGGTACTCTGGCTACCAAAGACACAGAGTTCGTAAAAGAAGGATGTGCAGGATCGCATCAGGTAAATCAGATTAATACAAACTGCATGTGTGACAGAAACCACCTGCACTCGGAATGCCATTCCCTCACTCCACCTTACACCCCTGCGTTTGTGCAGTCTTCATAATCAAATTAACAGTGTTACCTTGCTGGAAAGAATGACAAATTAGCACCTCAGAGCATTTGGGTTTGTCACTGGGGGTGGGAGCGCACCAAACCTTTTTCTCCTTGTTTCACTTCTAGCCATCCTGCTCTGACATCCAGATACCACCTGAGAGACCTTGATAATCTCTCACTGTTGCTAATTTCTCTGCCCTGGAGAGAGGTGCTGCTCTGGCCTTTTATTTTGAATAATTTATCAATTCAGGAAAAAAAAAGGTGCTAAACTAACTAAGCATCAAATAGATAACCTTGAACCGTGGATGTAGATAGTAGTGCTGAGGGCTTTCACTTTTTGACCTGATGACACACATTGTTTAATTAGTTCTTTGTGGCATTTCCATGGAAAAATCTTAAAACTTTCATTACTTGGACTTCTTACAGTTTTGCCCCATTCACAGCACCCCCCCCCCCCCCCACACAC
>NW_010392368.1:132153-133301 GCF_000710305.1 Buceros rhinoceros silvestris | reverse complement strand
CCCAAATAAAATCAGAAACACTTTCTATATATATATATTTATAAAGCATAAAATGAAAAGGGCAGATAAATCTTATGTTTAAAGGCAGATTTTATGGCGGTTGGGTCATGAAGGCTAGAGCCAGGTCATGAGACAGACCGGTGGTGATGACCATCGCTGAGATTTTGCAGAATTGCGTTACGCTTTGGTACAGATGAATCACCTGTGGTGGTACAGAGTTTGTGATGCTCTGGCTTTAATTAACCTCATTTACGAGTGAAGCCGAACAAGAAAGGATACTGTCCTTCCTATAAAGGAATATTTTGGCAGTCATTAAATACACATTAATACTTTTCATAATATATAATTTTGTGGGTGATATGGGCACTATTTCTACAGCTGTTCTTTAGAGAAAGACTAAGTTTCTCTTCATTAAAGACTAATAAGTGACATTAATTTAAGTGCTTGCATTAGATATGCTGCTTTGAATTTAATGATGGGGCAATGAGGCCTTTAATTAAATAGTCAAAAATTTCTACTGGGAGAAACAAAACACATTTATCTACAGGTTTTCTTCTCAATATAAAAATAAACCAGAACCCATCTGCTAGGTAATCAATGCTTTTATCCCTAAAACTAAGCCTCACACAATTTTGTCTTTAAAAGTTTGTTTTTCATTTATGAAATCCATACGATGGGAGGCAGAAACTCATCTCGCTGATAGATGTAGGAGCCCTCTTCATTAGTGCCTGTCCCATGTCTCTACCGAGGGTCCTTGCGGGAAGCGGTGGCAGAAGCACTCACCTATTTAGGTATTTTTATACAGAATATTCTCTACCATAGATCAGTGACTTATAACAAAGAGTATTCTGCTCTATTTTCTGGCATTCTATAAATATTTTTCAATTGAATTCTGTTCATCCAATCATTTGGAGCCCCTGTACTTTAGACTATGATACTCTAGATTATGGTTGTTATCAGACTTGCAAAAGAGGCTAAAAATTGGGCAAGTTACCACACGATGGTAACCACAGCCACCTGTAATGGAGTAACGCCGAGTTGTGGGTGGCAGCCAGCACATTGGTGAGATGACTTTCCCCGTGCACTATCCTGTCATCCATGGACACGAGAATTTACATAAATAACTTCAGAACTTCTGAAGTTCAAGC
>NW_010392368.1:128147-132038 GCF_000710305.1 Buceros rhinoceros silvestris | reverse complement strand
GGAATGCGTCCTTATTTCTCATTAACACGAAAAGTGACGGGACATCCCTTAAGCTGGGGTCCCCTGCCTTAATTCCTCCCCGTGGTTAGAGGCATAATGTGTTTTATGCACTTTCATAGTGATTGAAAGCTTGATTTTTGCTAACTATTGAGCCAGCAAAGACATTCACTGAAACATGCTGTCATCTGAGAATCCAGAAATTCTCTGCTCTTGTCCCTGAATATTCCTAGCCTGCCTCTGAGCTTGAAATTCTTGAAAAATACTGAAATTCTTATTTTTCCAGCCTGAGTAGTGTTTAATGAGAAAATGAAGAAACAAAACACCACCATCAGCCAGAACCGAAATATATTATCATGTAGAAGAGTGTTCACAGCTCACAGCTCCATCTGCTCCACCAGTGAACATTAAATATTTTTCAAAAATTCTAAGCAATTAGAAAAAAATTATGGACTTAGATGATGGCTAAAGCATAATTTAATTTTTAACATCATACTTTAAATGGATTCCTCTTACTATAACACCCAGAAAGCTAAGAATATTACACGAATTGTGAAGACATTCTGCAAATCAGATCCTATACTGGAAAGAATTACATACGCACAAACATATTTGTGCACAAGGAGTTTTCAGGCTTATAGATTCCACCCCCAAAATGCAAATAACCTCATTGAATTTTAACTTCTTGGATGGTGCCAATTTTAATGTATCACCTTGTGGTAATAATCTCCAGCATACATATATTTATGAGGCACAGAGGTGAGGCCCTGCTTGAATTTGATTCCAAGTGATTATCTGTACCCCAAAGCTCCAGGACATGATTGCTCCCTCTGAAAACTAGTTTTCTGTAATAACTGGAAATTCACCAGTATTCTCTCACCTGCCAGCCAGAACTGCACACAAATGCATTGTTATCAACAAATAATCAAAGCTCCTGCCACATTATCAAAATATCATGTGGACGTGCAGCTATTGTGTAGCAGTGTAGCATCGTGTATGGTGCAGCTACGAGTCCTTGAGGCGTTCAACTGTGCGTCTGAACAGGGAATTAGCCACACTTAAAACAAAAAATTCAAATGTCACATATTAGAAGGAAATAAAAATTTTTGAAGGTTGAGGATGTGGGGTATCAGTCCTAAAGACCTGAAGGAACGTACAGAATGTAATTAAAAAGGAATCACAAGATGAAGGGCTTTTTAATTGTAACCCAAAACGCCAGGAGATCTGTACTTCCCGGCTTCACGCCCAGGTTATATACAGGTATAAGTAATCTATGCCTGGGAACCTAATGGCTGCAGGTGCATTTTGGGATTTCCAAGATTTCGAAAGGCCATGCTTTGAAATGCTAAAAAAAAAAACCAAAACAAAACTAGAAAACCCAAATCAGAAGCATAAAGCAAGTGGAATGAGTGCTATGTAAGAAGCCTGAGAAATAGCTCCAAGAGGTCTTAATGCGGACTACAGTGCACAAAGTGCCGGAAAACTGGAGATTTTATTTCTGCACATAAACACAACATATATTCCAATGTAAGAGGAGAGCGTTTCCATGCTGAATATTGCTCCCCATGAGAGCTGAGCATGTCCTGTGCTAAACACCTCTTTGCAGCGCTGCAGGTGAGACACAGAACCGCTTTTCTTATTTTAGGAATTTGTCTAATTTACAGTGCTCAGCTTCTTGCCGGTTGGGCTACTGCTTAATTGCTAGAGTGAACGTTCCTTTCTCTGACGCTTCAGGGTGCTGAAAGCTGCTATTGGACCTGCAGCAAGTGTTGAAAATAACCTGAATTGAGAACCTGAATTGTCAGGAGCTGAAAAGCATGGTTAGAGTTTGGGGGCACGAAGAACTCTTCTGAAAGAATGAGAAAATCAGGACAGTCCACACAGGACATTGGATCTGCTGGCTTTACAAACCGCTGATGCTCTCCCATGCAGGTTCCTTGCTAAAGGAGAATTTAGCGTTTATCTGATCCAAAGCCAGCGGCCTCTGCCTCGGCTGCTCCCTTTAAACATTTCAGGTTATTCTCCTGCTTATTGCTCTTGCCAGCTCATTTTCTGATTAGAAGATACTGTGGCGTTTAACTCTGTCGTTATCTTTTACTAGCCAACGTCCAGCGGGACGTTCCCTGCTAAGGGAATGCTGTGCTCACGGTTCATCTTGGCTATAGAAACATCCCGGACCTCTGTTTAAATCAACACTAACAGAAAATCTATCGCGCTTTTCACTGTACGTTTGATCCAGTTCTTAGCTTCAGAGATGTTAGCAGTGTTAGTGAGAATAAATAAGACCAGCGTGCGTGCAAAGAAAACGATGTCTGAGCCACATAATCCATAAAACACATTGTGTATGAAGAGAGATTAAAGACAAGGGGTAGCAAAACGTTCAAGATCCAACAGTAATAAAAGCGTTGACCTCTCCATAACTCTGCCCACCTTCTCAATCAGGATTTCAGTATTGGCGCGTAATTATCTAACTCTTCACGCACCTCCCCAACTTTCCATTGTGACAGAGTCGATGGAGAGAAAACCACTAAATGCAACGTACGGATCTCATCAACTTCCCTGGTGCAGACACACCTCTATCTCCTGTGCGCTGCGCTCATTGTTTATGTACTGTATCTCCTTCTTTCTGCTCTTCTTTCCCTGGTTTATTTCAAACGTAAAATGTGAAGAGCAGCTACTCTGTCAGCCTGTGTTTTTGTGTGGTATCTAAATCAACAGTGTCCTGCTGGGCTACTGCCTCGATCGCGGCAATACCAGTAATGATGCTACTGATCGTATCTTCGCGGCTCTGCCTCATATAGAAGAGGACACTTAGAAGCCAGTTGCGTAATAGCAATAAACATGAGGTATCATGTAAGAGATCTTCAAAGATACATCAATAATATATTTCAAATCGCTGCTGCTTGTGCAATGTTACTGCAAGCGAAGCTGCTGGGGAAGAGGAGTGCTCTGAAAATATCCATCATTTTTTACTATCTGTGTAAATGTTTTGAAGATAGGCTGTAAAACTGCATTAAGTTTACAATAAATTTCAAGGCTCCTAACCTATTACAAAGTGCCAAATGCCAGCGTTCATCCACCAAGGCACCAGGCTGCCGTTTCTGTAAAGCTTTTATGCTTGCTTCCCCGAACAGCAGTACCACATTTCACTTTATTTCTCTTTATTTCATGATTTCCAGTTTCTGCCCCATGGCAGGCTGGTTTGGGAGGATAAGTAGGAAAACTGCAGGAGAAGCTTCAGCGACCAAGCGGAGTGACTGAAGTAATAAATACTTTTCGTTCTAAGTAGAATTAAAGTTGTGTTAAAGAAAATGAAGTTGCATTAAAGAAAATAACTAGAAAAATATATTTTAAAGTATTTTTTGTGTGCATTCCATGTGAATATCTCCCCATGGAGACTGGGAGATGCTATATATGACAGAGCAGAGAATTTGGTTGGCCTGACTTGTTTATAAGTGAGGAATATGTAAATGTCTACCTCCTTGGGAAGTTAAGTTCTCTCTTACTGCTGATCTCGTAGGATTTTTAGTCATGTTTTGCAAGGCTTTAGCACGCTGTGCTGGAGGAAGCCAAGAAACATCAAGAAGATCATCTAGATAATGCTAGAACATGCTTTTTCCTCTCTGGAGGACAGGGTTTGTAGGATAAGCTGCAGACTGGCTTTATGCTCACCAATCCCGGTGGCCTCGGTTGTTTTTTTTAAGGAAGAGAGTGCTGCGCACTCAATATTCTGCTTCCTTTAGTGCCCATTTTTCTCCATCATCCACTTTGAAGCAATTTTTCTATCTCCAGGAAGGATGAACACAAGGTAGAACTTACTCCTTCTGCTAATAAGCGTATATGCCCTGGAAAGCCGAATACTGAGAGAGCACATGGAGCAGAACCCTTCCCTAC
>NW_010392368.1:119166-128010 GCF_000710305.1 Buceros rhinoceros silvestris | reverse complement strand
TCCCTACACCCAGGGGAGGGCAGGCAGAGGGTCTGCCTGAGCACGGGGAGCTCACGTGCAGGAACAGGGAAGCTGGTGGGGGTAGAGATCTTTAGTGTGAGTAATTGTGTCCTTTATTCTTTATTTTCATGCCTTTTTTCAAAACCTTAGCAGACACTGTGCCTTTGCAAATACAGGTAAGCATACAGATATAGCTAATTAAAAGTAAACAGCCTTAATTATAAGGAAGTTTAAGATATTAGACATTTAAATCATATTCATAATACCGTAACTTGAAGGCTGTGCCACCTAGAACAGAGCAGATAAGTATCGAATCCTAGTTACAGTGGGAATGGGGCTTACAAACATAACTACCAGCTTTGTGGAGAATTATACTTGAAGGAAGTCCAGGGAAGTGTGATTCAAGTGCTTGTACACACACCCGAAGCCTGATTCACAGTTGGATAATTGACCATTCTGTACATTTTGGCATTCAGTGACTTCCTGTTTTTCTTTGTGGCTTACACCTGCAGAGAGCAGATAACCCGAGGTTGAAAGGTGAACTCAGAACATGCAAATTAGGCATTTGCCCATGAAAGCGTTTTGCTGCCCTCTGAACTTCCATTGAAACCTCTGTTCATTTAGAAGGTCCAAGATCTCATTATCTTGGCCATGCAAGGAGGAACAAGTTGATGCAAAGCATCGGGCTCTGTTGGACTGCGAACAGGTTAGCTTATCTGGGAACACAAGTGGGTGATAAATCACTCAAAGCACCTAATAATTCTTTCTGTTGCTGTTTTCAGCTAATGGGCAGGGCTCAGCCCAGTCCCCCATTCCCCATCCGCTTTGGTACTAACCAAGTGGCAGAGATTTTCCACCAGTTTTCTCCCGCCTGATGCTGATAGATGAGTGCTGGTGGAGGATAATAGACCTCATCTTTTCTGCAAGTCACTTCTCCCCAAGCTTTCTCAAAGCTTTCCTATAAATCTTTGATTTCTTAGTGATTAGACCTTTCTGGAACAACATCTGTGCGTTTGCCACTGAAAAGCGTGAATGATGGACCTCAACAAGCAGCTCTCCAGTTCTTCACCTTAAAGGTGAAATTATGGTGCACCCAGCACTGGTCAGAGAACACCCTCGATTTTGAAGGCTGGATACAACATACTTGATCCAAAGCCCATAACAATCAGCAGAAAGATTCCTGGAAGATTTACTGGATTTTAGACTATTCCCATCGTGAAGTACTTGATCCTGCAAGGTCTGAATCTCACCCACTTCTGAGATACAAAAACTTTTCATTTCATTCAGTGAGCAGTTTTGCACTTGGAGGCCGATCTAAAGCCTGCTGAAATTAATAAGAAGCTTTCCGTTGACCTTAACAGGCTTTGGATTAGGTTTTCTGTGAAAACAAGTTCACTGACTTAACCAAGGAATATTTATAAAGTAAAAGCCAAAGGAAACTTAGTAAAGAAAAAAAAAATCTTTCATTTCACGTAGTATCAGGTTTGGTGCCAAAAATATAATAAAGAATCCTGCAACATTTTTCTCTTTATCATCTTCCTCTTTACAGGCTTCATGAACCTCATCTAAAAGGTGCTCTAGGTAAAAAGTATTATCATTTTGATGAATGCCAGCCCTTTGACATGAGGAAGAAGTCTTTTATTCTCTGACAATGTCCCTGCCAAGCTAAGTAGAAGAGGTAGGCAGAAGGCTTTGGGGAAACCCTGATGCTGATGAATTGGAGCTCCCTGCTGGGAAGCAGCCTGATGGTACCTACCAGCTAAACACTTTAGTACCTTTTCAGCAGGTGTGAGTATCCGGTTTGCCTTTTCGCAGGATTTTTAAAGGCTAAAGGCTGAACCCAGCTCTTCACAGAAGGAATGAAATCTGTTTTCTATGTATGACTCTTTCTTCTCGTGTTTTCACTCTCAAACCTTTGAACAAATATTCTTCTGTTGCCTTGTCTGAGGGATAATGCAGCACCTCACGTTGCCGGTTGCGGTGGGTGGGGTCGTGAAGATGTAGTCCTCAGGAGCTGAGGACTTACAAAGCTCCTCGAGATGACATGGACCTTCACAAGTCAGTCAGAAAACTCACTTTTGATTAAGCACTTACAGTGCTTTATATCTCCGATGAACTGGAAATACTGTAAGGACAAGCCCTTCCTTAATTTGGGGTTATCTTTTTTGACTTTAATGGACACCGAGAATGTCCAGAAAAGTAGAGGAGAAATAACAGTAATGGGAAATACTAGTCAATATGTTAAACCACCACCACCGAAAGTCCCAAACTCCATTTAGTTTGATTTTTCACTTTGCTTTTTGGTTAGTTACATTTTTTTCTGTGTTCAGCTCTATCCCTATCTAAAATTAAGTGCAGCAGCTGTTTATGTCCGATTATTTGTATGAACGTAGAGCCTGAAAGCCTCTACATCACACTGAGGATCTGCTATGCCAGCATTCATTAAACTTACTTTCCTATTAAGAAAACCATCTATGTAATTGCAGCGAGATAGAAAATTAGTTTCCATCCTGCATGTGCATTGTCTTTACTTACCGTTACCAGATAACATAAAGACCAATGTATTCTTTATTTTTCCCCATGATAAGCAAGAGGCTGTCCCAGCCTGAAAGGTTTATGCTATAAACAGATGTCAAACTGTGATATGGGAAGCAGAGAGACAAGAAATTGAAGTGAACTTTCCAAAATATCAAAACATCCCTGCAACACAGGCCAGGTTTCCTATCAAAAACATGTGGGAAAATGACTTCTCTGTCCACTGGTAATTAGAAACAACTAAACCTCTGGTCAACCAGAAATAACTATTTCAAAAAGTCAGCAAAACAGATCTGTCCCCGTGCCTGGCTCCTCGTCCAATACCCTTTTGTCTGGCCTGAGCGCCTCTTGGTAGAGCTTCGTTCATTTTGAGAAACATGGTATTTCCCTTGGCCTGTCAAGCAAAGTGCCCATTAGAGTTTGTTATTAAATATTTTGGCTGCTCTATCTGTGTTTCTCGTTTCATCCCCCATTCGGTACCATGTCGCCTATACTATATTATTACTGACTTTAAAGCTCACAACAAGATCAAGCCTTGAAAGAACAGTTTCTTTCTGGGAAGTAGAAAATTGGCAGGAGAAATCACTTCTGCTTTCAGAGGCAGCAGCAGAAGCAGATGCTGAGTGCATATTGTGCAAGGAGTGTGGAGCAGACGCAATTGGAAGAGAAACTAATATAGAGATCACACATAATCTGCAGAATTTAAGCAGCAAGATATGTACACTGCCCAGCTCCTGCTCAAAGCACAAAGTGAAGCAGACAAGGTGAAGGAAGAAAGAGAGCAAGCTGAATACTTAAATCACTTTGTGGGAAGAAAGCTTGCCATATAGGTGCCAAAACTGCGGGTATTTAGAAAGTAGAAAATTGATTATGAAGAGATAAGGGTGTGCTAGTTTAGAAAAGGCAACTTGGACACAAATGAATCTGAGGAATCATTGGTATGAAATTGTTTGTCGTGGTGCAGAGGAGAATTTGCACAAGGTAATGAATGAAAACTTCAAAGTCAAGGACAAAGCCAAGGAAAGACGATGCCAATTACAGCCATCAAGAAAAGCTCATTAGAACAGCTTGGCTATATACCTCAGAATTTTTAAATCTGAGGGGTTCGGCTTAGCAAGCACTTGAGTGACTGAACTTCAAAGCTTTGCTAGATCTTCTGAAAGGTTCTGGCGCAGACATGATCTCTTTGCATCTGCTTTTCCTCTCAATATCAACACTGTGAAGTACAAATAGTTCCATCTGTGATAAAAGAGAAATATCTGCCCCAATATTTGGCCCATCACTGAAATGACTGGGGAGGAAAGGTCTACTCTTCTGTTTTGTTTTAGCTGGTAGGATTCCCGCAAGGGAGCCATGCTGACCGCAGCTCCTGGAGGGGACAGCAGCTCGTCCTGGCAGTTTCACCATCTCTGCAGTTTCCACTAGGTGTTTACTACAAGGCGGTGTCTGTGATGGTTTTATCTGGGTTTCTATTACCTAAAACAATGCACACAGTCTCGTCTCTAGCAAAATAGCTGCCAATATCTCTTCTAAATATACCTTTTCTTGCAGCTTCCCAGTGGGAAGCACAGAAGACCAACCATGGCATAGTCCCTCTAACCAAACCTTTTGTCCTAAATGGCTGTTCAGCATCTGCGCCCAGTGGGAATCTCCGAAGGTGCCAAATGTGGAACAGGTCAGAGAGCCTTGGGTCAGCTTCGGGATATGGCTGAAGCTGGCTTATTCCTCATGGGACCATGAGCCTGGTTAGGGAGGATCAGTGCATTTGTTAAGTCTCAGAGCCCAGACCTAAGGCTGGTTATATTCCAGTGCACTAAAACAAGAATAAAAAGTGGGGGCAAAATGTTTGCCCACACAACATCAATATTTGGCCACATTGCCCACACAGCATTTTCTTTTAAAATTGCTTGAAAGGGCTTCTTTCTACACCAGAGCCCTAAATTCTAATTAAAGATGTCAGTGTTTTAATATTATAAGGGTAATAAACACAAAATGACTCACCATGGTTAAGTTACAGGTGTAGCAAAGCCTAATAATTTTTTAAACGTAGGAGTGAGGAAAAAGTCAACCAAATATTGTAAAATATTTTCTTCATAGTTTTTAATAATCCTTCTAGAAGCTTGAAATCTGTTTGCTTACCAAATATTCATTAGCTAATATTTGTACAGTGCTTTGAAAATGTAAAGCACTAAATATGTGCTAATTATAATTACTTATTATTACCAAACTCTTTCTTCTCTTTGTTCTGTGTGAGTGTGTCTGTGAGGAGGCTCAGAGCCTGCTGCCCTGGAAGCATCTTCGCCTCTTATAAGACTGAATTAAACCCATTTGTTTCCTGGGGAAAAAGAAAAGAATAACCAGGACAGGCTTGCAGAGGGGTGGGAGAGGGAGCAAAGACGTGGGGCGTATCAGCTTCACTGGGGTTTTTTGTTATATTGGAGTTTACAAGCCTCATCGGACACTGTGCGTAGATCATGCTCCATCTGGAAGACAGGAGTTGGGATTAATGCCTTGTTTTCCAAGGGACAAATGATGGTATTCTGAAAGGCTCTTAAAATGCCTGTTTTCCCCCTGGTCCCACTGAGGAGGATGCTGTGGAGATGCTGTTTGAGGTACGAGAGCTGAGCCCTCGCCCTGCCACTGGTCCCACTAGCCCCGCTTGGGGATTCCTGTTTCTCCCAGCAACAAGAAGCGCACAGTCCCAGTTCCCAGGGGGGCATTGTCCTGCTCATCACTAACACCTTCCCCTCACAGACAGCATCGCAGCTGTCTGTTTGATACAGTATAGAGAGGGGGGAAAAAAAACCCCAACCCATTCTGGAGTCCTTTTCAGATTGCTCGGCAATGACACACATGGGCCTGTGGGCTGTCCTCCTCCTCCTCGTTTCACGGCTAGCCCTGCTCCAGGCAGCTGTTTCTGCAGGCGTTATTTCTTCTGCAGTCCCCGTTTCCCCAAGTGATTCAGTGTTTTGCTCCCACTATCTAAAATTAAACTTTCCCCTCACCAGTGTCTGGCAGCCCTGATCCAGGCTGCTGCCAGCACCACGCACTCCGCCACTCCTGCCCTCCCCTTTCCAAGGGCTTAACACAACCCCTTTTTGTTTTCTGTGTGCTTCTCCTGGCACGAGTTTAATCAACTAAATGCCAAGTTTTTAATTTGAACATCCATATATGCACTTCAAGAAAGAGGCCAGATTGATGGGGCTGGAAAATGAAGTCTTCTGCAGGTTTGCAGAATGGGACGAGGATGGAGAAGTTCTCCCACATGTCAAGGTAGCCCCTGAAATCGTTGGGAGGAAATTTACCTTCCGGCATGTAGCTGTGGCCAGCATCATCCACATAGCTGCTAGACCAGCATGGTCATTTGGGGAGGGCGAGGAGGTTTTCTGGGTTTTCCTTGTCGGTAAAGGGATTGTGTAAGTTCTCAGCAGAATGTTAAACTGATCTGCTCCACGTGTGCACCTGTACCATGCTTTCTTTCTGGCTTGTCTAGCGTGAAGTTACACAAAAGCAATACTTCCCATAAACGGCTTCCAAAAGGAGCTACTGGTTATTAATGCAGAGAATTCCGAGAGAGAAAGAAAAGAGCGTTTGACGTCAAGAGCTTTTAATGAGAGTGCCATTAGGGCAATTGGTCTGCAAACCACAGAGTGAACTATGAGGCAACCTTTCCCTTTTCTCCTCTCCGCTGAAATCACAACTGCCTTCTTGGGTTGCATCTCCCAACCGATGGTCCCTCACTACTCGGGTGAGCAAGAAGGATGGGACAGCATCTGGCCAGCTGGCACCATAAGGGGGGGTGGGATGATGTGCTGCCTTGTGCTCTGGGAGCCCAGCAGGTCAGGCAAGGGTGGGGTTAAAATTTGTGACCCATGTAGAGAGCAGTTGAGACCAGTGGAGAACTCTCAAACTTTCACCACGTGCTGTGAACGTGTCAGGTGGGTCACGCCTGCACTGGGGTCACGCCGGTGGCTTTGGAGTCGATGGCACTCTAGGCCAAAAGCGGTGCAGTACTTGGGTGAGCGCCAAGTGTCCAGGATGAGACCACGAAGCAGAAGTATCTCACCCGCGTGCAGATACAGAGGACCTCACCATTCCCACATGCAATTCTAAACTGCCTTCTTGCAAACTGTAAAACTGTTCAGAAATAATATATGACCGACAAATATATTTTGTAGAAACCCAGTACAAACACATTTGTACTAAAAAAAGAGACTTTGGAATTTGCTGTCTAATCAACATCTGATTTCCAGTATTTTACAGTGTTAACTATTTGTATTAAGTGTATTTTTCATTAAATATTTGTATTTTTTTGAGGAAAACTGATTTATCGAGATCAGTTTAAATCATACTTCTAAAGTCAAGAGCTAAGTTATGGTGCCGTCACTTTTAGGGATTTAACATCCATAAAACGTGCTGAGGAAAAATCTATTTATGACATTAACTCAAGATTGAGGAGAAAATAAAAAAGAGGTTGTGGGGAAAATAAAACTGTATACACGCAGACTGGCATTACATGAAATTAAATAATATGGGTGCTTGGTGTGTCTGAGGTGTTTTACTGCAGCTTCTCAACCGAGATAGAACTTCCAAATGAGGAAATAGGAAATAGCTTTATGTCCTCTCTACTTCCAAGGTTTAAACACTTTTTTGTGTAAGACATTTGTTATTACTCTATTTTTTTTGGAGGTGGATGAATACTGAATGTTTTGCAAGAAGAAAGGTACCTGCTGGTTGCTGATTGTGGTCAGTTTTGGAGTGTCCAAATTTCGCCATAATTTCTAATGTTCTTGTGAGACCTCGTTGAGCTAAGAACAGCTTTGACTTTCACCTCCTGCAAAGTGATCTCTATGATTAATATTTCACAAGTGAGGTCTAAGGATTATGACCCTTCTCTCACTGCAGTATTAAACAAATATTTTAAGAAGCGTGTAGGCTGATGAATGACTTAATCTGACCCCAGATGGGGCAAGTTATTAAAACAGGAGTCACATTTGTTTAGAAGGGAATGATACAGCAGAGAGTAAATGAATGGAGGAGGTGTGGAAAATCCAGAGGGAAGTCTTTCCTTTCAGGTAAATAGAGTGTAATGGAAAGGAGAAAACCCTTGAATATTAGCCCTAAAACCTGCAATTCCTCCTTGGCAGCAGCTGAGAAATCCTTTTCAGAGTAAATGAGGTATGTAGTGACATGTCAACTCCTCTTTTGTTTAAGAACTCAGATGTTTCCTCCTGATCATCTTTAGCAGCTGGGTGATATTTTGTCATGTGGGCAGGTGAGCCTACAGAAGCAAAACCCACTTTGTTGTGTACACTCCACGTGGGGTTTCTGTCATTCCTGAGATAGACTTGGTTGGCAAAGGAGATGCCAGCCTTCTGTCAGAGGCTTCACCATGTCCTTTCTGACTGCTGGACCAATAAGTGGCGATAACTAGAGGAAAAAAGGTCTTGGGAGAAAAAGTCTTGAAGGGAAATTTAGAACAGGTACGAGATACAGGAGAAAGGGAAGTGAAAACAAAAGATCAGGCAGTGTCTTTTGCCTCGCAACACGTAATAGAGAAGCGGCAAAGAAATACAGCAGGTTGTTTGGGTATATTGCCAGAGGAATTGAATCTAAATCTAACAAAAGGAAGCTTTGTTGCGGGTGCAGCTTTACCCAGGGTAAGTTTTGAATTGGTCATCACAGAGTATCTTGAGGATAATATAACTTCTTTTGAAAAAGAGCCATTTTAGCAGAGAAACGGTGTGTCAGAGATCCTGGTTATGAAGGAAAAGCTCAGAAAATGAATTGCATCCTCACTGCCAATAAGAAGAAAAAGATGACTTCATAATAACTTAATTAAGTGGTTATAAATAAATGATGAGGAAAGTGAATATGATCAAGTCCTCACATTCTTATCACATTGGCACCAAAACTCCAGTGGGAAAAATGCCTTCCACAGATGCACCTGAAGCAGTGCAAGGAGAATATGAAAAATTCAGAGCAACTGAATTGAAAGCATCTATCTTTCTGCATGGACGTCTTTACAATTATTACAGACTGAGCCTCTGTGTTTCCTCCAAAACTGAAAGCCCATTGTAAAGGAGTTTTCTATGTAATCCTCATGGCGAGGGCCAGATTCATCTTGTACCCAAATCAGAATTATCCAGTCAAAGGGAGGTAAGGAGCTTCACATATCTTTGAAGTAAGAACAGATTGAAACACTACCGACTTTTTTTCCCCCTGAACCTCGGTGGTATTTTGATGCAATGTCATGCCAAGAAATCAACGTGCCAAGAAGTAGACAACTAGACCATAAGCAGCTTAATT
>NW_010392368.1:110473-119056 GCF_000710305.1 Buceros rhinoceros silvestris | reverse complement strand
GGGGGAGGGGCCAGAATCTCGTGTAACCCTTTAAAACCCAGAAATCCCTCAGTTTTGCAGATAGAAACAATAGTCACAACCATACTGGGAAATGATCATGTTGTAAGTTGTCACAATCACGTCACATACCCGACTCCCAAGACTGATGTTAAATTGCATGACACAGGAGAGATGCTCCAGAAGACCATCTGGAGCAAAAAAATTTGGCCCTGCTCCGATTTAGTCTCTGAGGTCTGCCAACTGTTTCTAGTGTAGTCTTTTCTACATGGAAACCACGCTCCCGCCCTGTCAAGGCTCCAAACTCAATAGATGCTGGCTGAGGAGATCAGGAAGGCCACGGGGATGGCTGTCCCTCGTGGTGGGTCAGAGAAGACCGCCAGCTGGGAAGTCACAGACAAAGGAGACTCTGGGAAGGAATCAGAAAGGTCATCATGGGGCATCCCACAAATGAAAGACAGGAGAGAAGAAATCAAACGTGTCCCTCATCCCTGCTGGCAGTGGCTCGGCAGCACACAGGTGTCTCCAGCCCGAGGAGCCGCTATCTGTGTGCAGAGAGCACTTTCTCTCCTCCTCATAAGCGAGTTCAAAGACACAGTTGTAAAACCAGGAGACAGCACTGCAATGCATTGTTCAGATTAAAGAATGAACACGAGGTGTGACTACGTTGCAGGAATAGGTTCATCTGCGCTTTAAATGAAAAGTTAGAGATACTCAGCTATCGGCTTCGGCTGCTGATTGCAGCAAAAAGCAATTATTGTAACTACGCAACCTTCTTCTCTGGCTGCTCTCAGAACTGACCAGTTCAAGTATATTGAGCCTTAGGATAAGACATTAACATGCTGCCTTTGGAAGAGATAAAATACCTCACACACAGCCATTTTCGTGCTCTTGAAAGTGTTAGTCCACAATTAAAAGCAGCCCATATCTGCTTGTTTTCTCTATTGCTACAGGATGAAAAAGATAGCTTGGGGACTGCATGTAAAATTCCACTTGGTTGCTACTTGGCAAAAAAAAAAAAAGATAAAGAAACTTTATTAATTGATCAAATTTAATCTAAAATTCATGCAGAAGAAAGTTGATTGTTCACTAGATGAGGTCCCATTTCTGAAGCCGAGAAACCAGTAGCAAAAATGAGTAGCTGCAGCTCAGCTCATCTTTGTTTCATCGAGCTCTGGCTGGACTGTTTTACCGCACAACTTCTAGTTGCGTAGTCTGGTCCTTATCATTGTACACTACAAGATCAAAATTTGGTCGAGAACTAAAGTAAACTGTACTTGCCTGATCTGTCAGCTGACTACCATGAGCTTTCATCTGCACCTCTAAATACCTTTTGGTTTTGGTTCCACCATTAGGTAAAGATTCGGAAGCAATAAGAAGGTCACCTGCCTTCGGCTTTTAAAGCACCATCTTTGTCACTGTCTCTCAGCTGAATTTTTTGAGTAGGGCGTGTGTGACGTCACGCAAACATGGCCTCGCAGACCACTGAGGTGTTGAACGCGTGGTTATTTGGACCTCTTGTTAGGGTTGCTGTGCCTGAAGTCCATAGGTGCTACAGCAGAGTTTCGTTGATGGACTTTTAAGAAAATAACAAAAAACCCCCACTTGTTACCATCAAACTCTGCCTTGCTTGGGTGAGTCACATTGTCACAAAGGCAGGAACATGCCCAGCTCCTCCTGGGTCACACCAACAACATGTTTGTGCTAAAGTAGCTGGGCAGGATCAGGGCATGTCAGTTTGTCACTTCGACCCAGATTCAGACTGTCCTCGGTACCGGAGGAGAAAGGTCAGTGGTGGTCTTCATCCTGGCCCTGTGCTGATGAGGAAGTTCACACGGCCGCGTCTCTGTGCACATATATCCCGTCTCACCAGTGCGTAAACTTTGGCGTTTTGTAGGTGCTCATTGCTGGCAAGGGAACAGTCACAGCACCCTGCCGCCTCTGCGATCCCTGATTTTAGTGTGGATAGCAGGAAATTAGTACCAGCCTGATGATTATTGCAGTGCTCTAACAGAGCTGACGAAACGAGAAGACAGCCTCATTCTTCACGGAAAGAAAAAGATGGTGCGTGCCAGCCCCTGCTGTTGCTGTCAAGTTGTGCTGCTGTAAACCAATGACACCTCACCCAACTCTTATTCCTCAGTGTTTGGGTCAATTTTTTTCCCATGATTACCCATCATAAGTTAAGAGCAAGTCCATTGACTTCAGAGTCTTGGGCTACATTGGAGTGAGGATCTCCTGCAGCTAAGACCAGATTCCCATTTTCCACAGGCTACACAACCAATTTCCCCCCAATCTGCTCTCATTTCACCGGTAGCCACCCAGCCGCTCACTCTTAGCGTGACTCTGAGGTTTCTGCCAGACAACAGAAACAACGACAGTAAGGGTTGAGTTTGGATTAGTGTATTTTGTCTTGAACAGAACAAAATACGTTGAGATAGTCTTTTCCTTTCGGCTGCCCTGCAGATTCCATTTATTTTGCTTTTAGAGAGATGGTCTGTAAAGGCTGCAGGAGTAATTTAAGGTTACTGATACTTTTCCTTGTTGTGCTGTTAGAAAGGGAATGTATCGACACGTGCAAACGAAGAAGGAATAAGCTACCTGATCGTCCTGTCCCTCTTTCCTGATGGATATTATTCTATTATCTTTACCTTCATCCTCCTAATTGTATATATTTGGGTGTTCTCATTTTTAATCCCTAAACTGAAAAATAAATGGGGAAAATTTCAATATTAGCAAGTAGTGTTAATTGCAGGGGAATTAATATTGCTCACATGAGGTTTCCTCTCACTACTTTCCAGGCATTATGAGCTGACTTAAATACAATTCTTATTGTATTGAGGTGCAAGGCAGAGTGTGTTGTAATCCAAATAGACCCTTGTCTCCATCTTTTTGATGGGTGACTCCTAAAGCTGTTCACATAAAATTGTTATTTCATGCTTTTCCACTTGAATGACTACAGAACAAATACACACTTTGTGTTAAAAAAAGGCCGAAAAAGATGTGGTAAAATTTCCTTAAGTTGGTTTCCCTCAGCTGGCAAACAGACCTGCTGTTATTTCTTCAACACGATTCCTAAATTTTAGTGTAAACAGCAACATTTCCATGGTGTCTCAGTCAGAAACAAAGAGTAAATTAATTGGAAATGGGCTACTATCAAAACAACAACATCCCAGACCGACCCAGGATCCGCACACATGGATAGTGAGATGATCCACTTTCATTAAAACTCACACAGCTTGTTCCACCACGTGGATAGAAAAATTCATCAGGTGTCAATTCCCCCGTATTCAAAATGATCCCTTTGATGTTTTCGAAAGGAAAACTAGTTTACTGAATTTCCTGTAAATATTAGAGCAGAGATTATGGATGTATTTTGGAGATTTTTCACTTAGCCATTGCTGTAATTTTTCATGCGGTAAGAAAAATATAAAGTGTGGAAATACCTTGCAAAAATGCTAAATTACCAAGTGAAGACAAATATCTGATCTATACCCTGCTGGAAAGTATTTGTGACGATGATGATGTGAACTAGAAGTACATATTTGTCCAGCAGGTTGTGACATAAATAAATGTAAGTGCTGCATGTGCAGTTCCATGCACCTTTGATATAAACGTCTTCCATGGATCTGACAAGTTCTTTATGTTTTTTCCCTTGAGGTTTAACATGGAAAAAAAGTGGTTTGCATTGGATGACTTGCACTCCTCTGAGAGGTTGTGTTGGGTAGGACTGTAGTCGAGTAATGGTTTCCCACCTTATTTCCACCCCTTTGGTGGCTGCACTTCAGCGATAGCCGAGACTTCTCTAAAATAACAAAGTCCTGGCTGCAGCATGAGCTTTCGTTTGGATTCTCACGATCCAAAGACAATGTTGTATAGGGCTAATCTGCAACACTGCACGTGGACAAAAGAAATCCAGCCCTCGACCCCAAGGCCCTACAGCAGCGGTATCAAATATTATTTGCACAATGCTTCTTCCTTTACGCTTCCTCCTGTAGGTGAGCTGGATTAGCGCAGTAATGCCTTGAATGCTTAATTTCGGGATGCAGGTGTTTCTTTTCAGGAGCGCACTTAAGGTCGCCCTTCTGAAGATGAAAGTGAGACATGAAACATTTTCTTTTGCTTTTTGTTTTGTTGCAAAGTCTCATTTCTCAAGAGGTGATCCCATTTGGGAGGTATCTGAACCACTATAAATGATAGCCCCTTGCTTGAAAGGGAAGCGCTCAGGTAAGGGGGAAAAAGGATTATGCATAAAGAAAGTGTATAAAGTGTGATTCCTTTTATTTTAATTAGTCAGTATAAAAATTTATGTAGAATTTAAAGATTCAAGCAATCTAACGTGCCAGAATTAATAGATACAATCAGATAATTACTGCATTTTAATGAATATTAGAATATCAAATATTCAAGCCTTGAAGTTCACTTTATTTTTATCATTCTCTTCTAACGTTTTAATTTTTGCTGTGTGTAAACGCAATGAAGGGCTTTCAAGTGCAGAAAGCTGGCAGCTAGGTGTGTACTATCACCCTGGGCCTATCTGAAATCTCATAGGAAGCTTGGGTGAGAATTTAAGAGTTACATGAATTCGTACTCGTATTGCAGAGATGCCAGTTCCACTTTTTATGACAGAGTAAACGTTTACCCCTGATCCTTAACCACCAAGATATCGGGAATCTGGACCGCTATACCCAAGTCCAAGGGACACTTGGAGAAACAATATAATTAAAGTTATTGCTACTCGTCCTCTCACAAATATCCCGCTGCACAACTGTCCCCACACACATTTGCTCAGGTCAGTTCTTCTCACAGCAGGAGCGCGTAGCTCTTCTCTCTGCCGCGCCACAGAGCTGCACCAACACAATACTGAGGGAGTTCTGCACCCACCTTCTGTCTGCTTTAGCCCGCGCCCCGGCGTGCAGGAGAGTTTAGTAAGATTTTTCTGGTGGTTTTTCAAAAACCTCACCCTGGGTCTTACTAAGGCTCTAATTAGTCTTCCTTGCCAGTCCAAAAACTCTTTGCATAGTTGTTTTTCAACTCTCAGCTCTGTATACAAAAGCTCCTATCATAATTTTATGCAGCTGAATATTGGTCTTTCGTAAAAGATTTCTGGAAATATAAAAATTATCTGCAGAAAAAGGATAACATGTATTCCCTCTGTATAACGGTACCATCGTTTCCCCTTTATGAATTTGCCTTAGTAATTAACAGTGTTATGTATTTAAACTGCTTGAACACTGTATATCTATGCTGACTGACTTCTGGGTAAGCAGCTTCAAGGTTTTATCAACTTACAATTATCAAATTAGTTTTACCTGTTTTTTCAGCCAATTTACCACTGAATAATTCATGAATAATAGAGTAGTTAGGAATAATCTCAGGAACTGTTTGAGCTTTGCTCTGATGCTGGGTGCCAACCACGGTGGTTGCAGAGAGCAGTGGTGGTGAACCAGAACCAGAGTCATAGGAGAGCCTGAGTTGGGAGAGACCCATAAGGATCACCGACTCCAACCCCTGCTCCTTGCAGGACCACTGCTAAACCCAGCGTGGGTTTAGTGAGTTATGTGGGTGCTGTGGAGGTTCAAAGGAAGGAGGTGAAAGATCTGTTATGTCCATTCTAACTCTGGAACCCAAAGCTTCTCCTTTGATGACTCATAAGTGGAAGAAGTGATGGAAAGAAACATGTCATGACAACACCTCAACTGTAAGATACAGCATTTCTGCTGCAAGACCGGTCTGCACTAGCATGGCGTGCTGTGGAATTTATTTCTATTACGACCTGCTTAAGGTCTGAAATACAGAGATTTCCTATCTGTACCACTCCAAGAAGATTCTAGATATTCTGGGGTAGTTCCTTTCCTGCTTTCCACCTGCGTTTTTTTTCCTCCTCTTAGACTGAAGATGGAAGAGAAGGAGGAAAAGGAATAACGAGACATCAGAAGCTTGGAAGAGGGGAAGAGAGCTAAAGTTTAGTGCTGTCCTGCTTAAAACGAGCACAACAAAATATTGATGTATACATTTCTTGGCCTTTCACTCAGCCATATTCCACTTATAAAAGTCAGACTTGTAAGTGTTAAAATACAAAGGGAATCACGTTCCGAGCATTCCTCTGTGCTTTGAAGCCTGTCACACAGTCTGCCATTTTAGCCATCGCTCATCACTGCTGGATGTGCTGCACGTCTCTGAATCTATAAATGGCAGCAGCATTGTTGTCCACGTCATCTGGATTAAAAGTCTTTATTTTTTTTTCTTGAAAAAGTCAAATATGTTACATCTATCCTTTTCAGATAAGAGGAGGAGCAAGGAGATGGCAGTATTCCAGTAAAGATCAGACGTGTATAAGAATAATGAGAACAACCACTCCTTTGCTATTCAGAATTAAAGAAAATAGTTCTATAAAGAATTGCAGCATTTATATTCTAACCACCGAAAGGGATGGGAAGTCACCTTTGTGTGGTGGCCAGATAACATATGTGGGTTTTCCTCCTTTTCCTTTACCTGGGTGGTCCCTGTGGGCCAAGTAAATGCAATCAATGTGCCTGATACAGCAGAAGTTGCAAGAAGTCTACTACCAAATCCAGAAAAAAGCTGATTTCCAAAACACAGGGTAATTACTATCTGGGCTGTCAGGTGTTACTGTGCGAGATATTTGCCTGTGACACTTAATACACGGGATCAGCCATAGCCTTGGAGAGTATCACCACGAAGCATCTTTCCCACAGCCCTTCTTAACATTTGAGTATTTCTCTGTGATACAGTATCAGTCACGCTGTCCTATGGAGTGCTGTAAGGGATGAGGCAAGTTAATTACAACGAGGGAAACAGTGCAGAGCTGGTCATTGAGTTACTATCAGTACCCTGTTTATAAAACCCCCATAATCCCTTACACTACCTTTGACAGATATCATGACATCCTCATCTTATTAAATTACTTAAAAAAAGAAAAAGGAGGGTGAGTGTTAGTGTTTGATGAATTCTTAATTGCACGTGGGTGCGATTTAGCAAGACTAGTAGAGAAATTCTTAAGACAGAAGAACAGCTTTCCCACCCCCTTTTTTAATGT
This sequence comes from Buceros rhinoceros silvestris, assembly GCF_000710305.1. Classification (NCBI taxonomy): domain Eukaryota; kingdom Metazoa; phylum Chordata; class Aves; order Bucerotiformes; family Bucerotidae; genus Buceros; species Buceros rhinoceros. Next base: position 111,999 of record NW_010392368.1, on the reverse strand, counting down.
GTAGAGTATTAAGCATCCTGAATTACAATAATTTTCAGAAAGAATCAGCATAATAATTCTCTCCCATGACAGCAAGATGCGATGGATCCCCAAAAAAAAAAGTGTGTAGATGGAAAAAGTGCAAGGGGAAAAAGGGTTGAAATTACTGATACTGTCTTGTCGTGGTGCTAAACATTTACCTCAAGTGGAGGGAATCCAACAAGACATTAAAACTGTAGAGAAATTTAGGAGGAAAGGGACCTCTGGAGGTCACCTGGTCCAACCCCAACACTCAGGGAAAGACCAATACTGAAAGTGGCTCTAAATTGGCCATGAACAAGTGGTCTGAATTCTGATCGTCTTCAATTACAGTTTCCACAGTCTCTCTGGACAGCCTGCTCCAGTGTCTGACCATCCTCAGCACAAACGTTATTTTTTCCCCCGTAATATTTAAGGAGCGTTTCCCTTGCTGTGACATTTGTTGGCTCCCTTTCAGCTGTGTGCCTCCAAGAAATAAATCTGACCTTGTCCTCTCTAGCGTCACTCATTAGGCAGCAGCTTCTGGGTCCAAACATGGATTGCCTTCTGCAATGAGCTCATCAAATTCCCCCTCTGCTGTTAAATCAGTGGGGTTAGCAGCTGCCATTGAGGACAGGTGACCATTCCTGATGGCCGAAAAGTGACCACTGGCTTTTCTTTGCAGTCATTGCAAGGCAAGAACAGTCCATGAAGAAGAGATTTCCTGAAATATTAAGTATTTGGAAAGTCAGAATACTATAAGAAAAAAAAAAGAAAAAATGAAGAATAAGAAAAAACCCTTTTATGCTTTTAGAAACTTAAATAATTCTCACTGACATTTTTGATTACTATCTCAACTTTTCTTATCTGAACTTTGTACCCTTGAAAAATTCGATAAACCGAGTTTGGCAATTTTTATTTCAGCAAAAGGGAGCTCGTGTCATAACACGGTGTTATGTAACGATTAAGACCCGGGAAAATACATGGAGTCTGGAAAGAGCCCAGATTTCAGCCGCATCCTTGGAGCTTATCTATAGCAAACACAGAGCTGTAATAAAACTGGACTGGACAGGAACGCATGAGTAAGCTCTTCGGATGTAGCAAACTGACTGGTGAAAGGAGGAATACGCAGCGGCGCTGGTGGAACGGAGCTTTCTGCTGTCCTGGACTTTAATGCTCGGTGCAGGAGATGGAAAGCTCCTGACACAAATGTATTCCCAGCATTGTAATTTAAATAACGCATCTGCGCTGCCAGACTGTATCTGCATAGACATAACCGGCACCGCTGCTTTTCTGATATCAGTCATAGGGAATGAAAAGGACCGGGCTGAAAGCATCATTTATTTCCTTTAAACCTGAAGAATGAGGGGCTATTTATGCTGTAAGAACTATGTAAGAGATGTCTTGGGAAAGCAAGTTGCCTGCAAGCAAAATCCCCATTGAAGTTGATAGTGGATTGTTTTGATTTGAAGAACATTTGTGCTTTGGTGCTCTCTGGCTCTCTCCTGCCTGGTCCACTCGACTGGAAG
>NW_010392368.1:103980-110365 GCF_000710305.1 Buceros rhinoceros silvestris | reverse complement strand
GGGGCAATCCTTTCCTGAAGGAAGCGGGGCATCACAATGGAGCACGTGCCTTGGTCCTGCACTCAGAGCTGTGCCAACGCAGGATTCCGGTGACTTCTTCAGTCACCGTAACCGGCACTGTGATCTGCTTATTTACTGTGAAGAGTTTCAGTCTTGTTCTGTTTGTGTTAATTGTGTGGCACACTGCGTTTTCGTTTAATGTTCCGCAGCGCCCAGAGCATGTGACAGGTGATTCTTACACATTTATGACTCCAAACAAATAAGTATATAATTAAAGGCAAAACCAGTGACATGTAGTATATCTTTTTCATTTTCTTATGTGTGTGACTGTAGAGGGAGAAGAATCAGACAGCTGTTCACACATGTCTTCATGTGAAAATGCTGTTACATTCCTTTGACTGTTCTAGAAGGTGGATGATAAAGGATCTGAGAGGGAAAAGGTGGCAACAGAGATTTGAAAAAAAAAAAAAAGGAAAATATCCACCAAACCCTCTGAAGTGACGTTACAGTAGAGGTAAACTACTTCTAATGATCCTTAATATCACAGCATCCCCTTAATCCTGAGCGTGTTTACTCCTACAGTGCCCTGAGGGCAGGGAAATGCTGTTCTATTCTAGAATGCTAATTTTTGCTCGACTCCTACTTTAGGAGGCCAATCCAGAAGAGCAGTCCCTGATCTCTCAGTATGCTGCTGCTTGTTCTGGAGCTGAGCATGCTCTGCGTGCCCTGGTGGCCTCAGCAAGGTTTGGTTTTTGACAGCCCCAGGAATGCTTCAGCTCTAAGTGTCAAGATTTACACATGACTTCTGTCAAAGCACAGCTGAGCAAGGACATCTATCAGGTCTTCATGGCCTTGATGCCCATAGCTTGTGTCACCACTTAACTGGAGCCCACACTATGCACACAAGAGTCAGCTGCCTGTTACAGCCACAGATAACATCTACGTGCTGTGACCAGACCCCTGACAGAGAGCTCTGTGCTCCCATTGCCAAGTCATGGAGTCGGAAGGGACCTCTGGAAGTCAATACCCAGCTCAAAGGCTTCCTCTAGAGCTTGAGTGGATTAACAGCCCCAGAGACCAGCTCGTAAACCCCAGAACACCAGCAGGAGGAAGGACTAAACATTTAATCTCATCTACAAGGCACTTAAAAATTGTCACCAATCCTTCAGAATAAGTGGCCCAGCTCATGGAAAGGATCTGCAGCAGATCTAGGACTCTCCCATGCTTCCCAAATTCAAGGGCTAAACATGATCTTCCCAGATATTCCAACACATTTGTCTGGCAACACGTACCTACAATCAGAACTTCTGCTTTCAGATGTAATCATTTTTGTGGACTTCAATACCAGATCACTTGCAAGAATGTTTTTAATCAGTTAATTTGGACTATGACAGTTCCAATTAGAGCAGAAGACCATCCTTACATTTTCCTTAGTCGTTTTCATCCAGCTTTCTCACCGCTGCAATGAGCAGGTATGAGAAACAAAGGCACTTACCATCCCTACTGAGTACGGCCATAAAGTTGTCCCCAGGGAACAAGAACACTGAGGGACACGGTTTGTAATTAAGAGTGGATAGCACAAACAGAATGTGGTTTCCTTTAGAAATTTTTAGGCAAAATAAACCACTTCCCAACCCCCCTTCTCGTGTGTATTGAGTCTAATAGACTCTTGAAGAAAGGAGAAGGAGACAAGTCTGGTATGGAGTAATTTTATCTGTCACTTCCCATCAGCACAGTGCAGATAATGAACAATCCAATGGAAACTCTTTGTACTAATCAGGGGCATAAGCCCATGACAGCACGAGATGCTGCTTGCCAAAAAGAGGTTTCACAGGAGAAGGAGCAGAAGGCATCTTATCTGCTTGGATCATACCAGGGCTACAGCGTGGTTGTTCGGTAAGAGCAAGCAAACATCTTTGTCAAGCTTGTGTGGGCTCAGCCTGCTACCGTTTGATTTTGGTCTTTTAAATAAGGGAGCAGATGTGTGGTCCAGTTTTCCTACCCCGATGGACATCTTTGTGAGCAAGCATCACGCTCTTTATAAGATTTCCCTTTGTTGCAGAAGTGAAAATAAGCAGACAAATGCTTGTGAGCAGCAGCCTGATGAACATAGTCTTTCCCTGAACCCTTCTACTGATGAATGGAAGCATTTCCTGACTCCTGTGCATTCACTTCCATTATGGAGAAAGGGCCATTGTGTGGTGGCAAACAGGTCCCATCCTGCCTTACATTTATAACATAACCAGATCCTAGAGTCCCTTGTGCTTGTCCCCAAAGAGGAGAGGATTTGGAAAGCATCTCCCCACCACTTCCTTCCCCCCATCCCCCCTTTTCTTAGAGTAAAAGCACAGAAGGAAAAAAAAAAAAAGGAAGGGTTAAATTATTCCACGCCCAACCCTCTAACACTGCCAGGGAGGGGAAGAGAACATGACATTGCTCAGTGGCATCTGAAGTAGCAGCAGGAGACCAGCCTAGAGGGCCAGTCGTGGACCTGCATGGGCTGGTCCATCAGCACTGGAGAGAAAGAAGGAAGATAACAACCAAGAATGTGACTGATAGGTGAAGGTTAAGTGAAACATCAGATAAACAGCAGGTGAAGGTGAATAAACAGCAGGTGAAGGAAGGGGACATGGAGTTGACAGTGGAGTTTCAAGCTGACCCGGTCAGCTGAGTGCAGGAGGTTTGGTTGAAACTGTGGAAGCATGAAGTGAGGAATCAAAACGGCAGAGAAAGGAAGCAATTAACCCGACAACTACCTCCAGCATTTGTTTATCTATCTCTATTACTGTTTGCCTTGTTTATTAGGATTATAAACTCCAGAGGCCATACCAGCTCTGGAGTGACGATACCATATTTCTCCCACCCCAGCCTCAGTTCCTGATTACAATGCTCCTCCAGGGTGCTACTCTAGGCAAATAATATAATAAATAATGGAAATGGACCCAGGAGGAGACTTAGATGTTAACTGTGCAGAAGCAGGAAACCTGAGGCTTCAGTGCTGTATAAATTTAATGTTGGGTTTAAAGCTCATGCTGTTTGACGGGTACGTTTTTAGAAACCTGAGCAGGAATATGATGCCACTTGGAAAATGAAAAGCACCGCGATTTCCATTCTGTCTGCTGCCGCATTAGCGCCAGCTCTGTCTTTTCAAATGTTTCCTGCTGGTTCTCCTAGAGCACAGGAAGAAATGTTCTGGTGATTAAGCAGCAGTATCATTATAAAAGCCAAATGAATAATCATTGTGTTAATGAACTTTATCTTAGAAAAGATTAGGGTTTTTTTTAATGTTAAGCCTCTTTCTGTATGAAAGAGGAAATGCACTCTCATTTCATATAATCAACCCTGAGATGATCGTGATCTATACAATTTAATTTTCTGTCTGCGTGTATCCTTCCGTATCTGCATATCCAGTTGCTTAAATGATGGTATCAAATTATTTTAATATATCAGAGACAATGCACTTTCCTGTTGGTTGGGACAGCGAGCAGGCTAGGCTCTGTCTGCCAGAACACTACTGCAGAGTAACCTCTCCTGAAGGGGTTGCAAGAGGTCAGAGTCCCAGACCACTGGCTAACTGCTCTCTGGTAAGTCATGTATTGCCTAGCTGGTACGTAATCATGCTGAAATCCGTACAAGAATGGCATACTGCACCCTAGTGGGATACTTTTCACCCTAAGGTGAAAACCAGTTTACAAGTAAAAAGATGAGAAAAGCTAAGGGTTGGAACCAGAGAATTATGGGGGGAAAATGGTGACTTAGTCAGATTCTGCCTTCCAGTTTGAGAGAACCCATCATCACTTCTTTCCTCCACCTGGGAAGAGCTTCCCAGGAGCTCTTGGTGGCTGGAGGTGTCTAGTCACCTCTCTAGCTCCCTGGGAAGGCAGGTCTGTCCACACTGTGTTACTGAGATACACAGGGCATGTAAAGGAGAAAATAAAAAAGAGCATTCTATAGCTGGACACTTCCCAGACTGGTTTGCTAAAAGCAAAAAGCACGAGGTCATAGAAGTGGTCTAAAGAATAATCTTTTTATTGTGATTAAATGACTGAACTTAATTGGTTGTCAGGAAAAAACCCCAAACTGTTTTTACCAGTACGTAAACATCTCAGATTCCAAAGCAGCTTTGATGTGGGAAAGCAGCTGCAGGTGGAAATTCAGTACCAATTTAAATCAATGGATATCAGTCAAACCAACACCTACAACCACCAGATCTGGCCTTCAGAAAACACATTGCGTCAACTGGTGTGTAAATATAAATTCTTTTCTGGTCACAATGTTACCTTTATTAGAAACACAGAGATAGAAAAGATAGGTCAGGACAAGGGAAACATTTGTGATTCATTCTGGGTTCTCAGAAAGATCCATTTCATATCAACTTGCGCAGCACCAGAAGAAAACAAGATGCGCACAATGTGTTTTCTTCCATGGGCTTCCTCAAGCAACAGACCTGCTCCACCCCTGCCCCTGTGCCTTCCTCCTTCTGCTCACAGTGCAGCAAGAGATGGAATAGCAGAGCTGTCTTTAACTGGTAGATGTTCTCTGGTAATCCGTTACCTGTAGCTGCAGCATGGTGTTGCCATGGCATTTTCACCTGCGTAACTTAAACGCGACGATAAACAAAGGCCATGCTACACGGCAAAGAGTAGTCGTGCTGCCTGACTCCGCAGAAGTTGTATTTTATTGGTTTATAGATTTGGGAAATGAATAGCATATGCTATAAAGGAAGAGCCAGACACCAGCACATACTAAGAAGTCCAGAGGGAAACACTCAGATAATTACAAGCTTTTTGTGGATTAATCAGCCTGCAAAAATGTTGGAGTGGTATTAAGCACCCAAACACCCATCCAACTCTCACTAAAACAAAAGGCGAGGTGTCAAACCCCCAAACCACCCGCAGCGAAGCTGCTGGTTGCCTTTTCTACCAGCAGAAACGTGACCATATTTGCCTCAACAGGAGCCCAAAGCCTTTGTACGGCTCCACGGCACTGACCTCCCCCGAGGGACAGCAGCAGCACGGGGCTGCTTTTGCCAGACCCTCCCTACAAAGCACTGATGAAAGAGGCGGCATATGGAGCCGCAGCGCTGGCACCATGGCAAATATTGATCCCTGCTGTGACAGAATGTGACAAAAAGTTTGCAAATGACGGGGTGGTCTGGCACGAGCCTTTTTTGTGTTACTGGGACAGGGAAGTAGCACCACTGCAAACAGATAATATTGTTATTTCTTCCGTTTGTGGTAAATCCATCAAATCGCCCATTTTTAGGGAAACAAAAAGTACTCAAAACAGTCCGGCTTAGAGAACACCTTTAGAGAAGGAGAGTAAAACAAGCTCATTTGAAAGCCTTAAATGGTTTGGAGTATCTCCAAAATGATTTATGATGATTGGAAGAAGACGGAAGAGTTTTTTTGTTTTCAAAATGCTGTGTTTTAACTTTTACACTGTGAACAATATTTTCTTCCTGAAATGTTTTTGGTTGGGTTTTTTTGTGGTTGCTTTTTTTTTTTAAAGAAAATACTGTAGTGAAATGATTTTTGAAAGAAAATAGTTCTATTACAGATCAACCTGACACCCCCACTCCCCACACGATTTCATTGCGAGATCTTCCTTTGGATTTCACTAAGCTGATTTTTTTCCTGCCAATTTTTAGTTCATGCATGAATCTCCAAATTCAATACCTTCGATTGTGATAGAGAAAAATGGACCCAGTGTCACGATTACAGGCAGAAACCAAAACTAAAATACATGCTTTCCCCCCTCAATTCTCCTGTTTTGTCTTTCCCTTAACTTCTTGCTTGTCTTCTGTTTGTAAATCACAGTTATAAAATTATAAAGACCACTACAAAGAATAAAAATTTCTTAGGAAAAAATTAACTGGGTTGAAAGGCATGAAATTTCTTCTTTAACAAGTGCTTTCTCCGAGTTCTAGGGAAAGTTATATAGAAAAATCTGACAAACAAACAAAAAAAGCTTTCTGTGTAGGCAGATGAGGTGAGGCAAAGGTAACAGTCAAAATATAGATGTGAAGAAAGAGAGAGGAAAAGCAAAGAGAAATCTGCCATTTTATTTTTAAACACTCTGTATTGAAATGGAAGAGCAGAGTGGGAGAAGGTATTAACCCAGAAAAGAGAACAGATTGGGAGGAAACAAGGCAAGGGTAAATGCCATCTGTATTTGTGGTATTACCTACCGAAATAATAAAACTGGATGCAAGTTTTTAAAAGGAAAAAAACCCCATATTCCAGTCTTTCAAATAATTGCCAGGACTACAGCAAAGTGATTGAGGAAGAAAAAGTTTTAAACCACTACCCCACCCCCCCCAAAAAAAAATATAACCAACCAAACAAATCCAAACCCCACAAATCCCCAACCCAACGCGGACTTT
>NW_010392368.1:103282-103749 GCF_000710305.1 Buceros rhinoceros silvestris | reverse complement strand
CCACCCCCCCCCAAAAAAATATAACCAAACAAACAAATCCAAACCCCACAAATCCCCAAACCAACGCGGACTTTGGTTACTTGAACATAGATAAAAAGAAATCGCTCCAAACTTCAAGTTAACTTCCTAGCCACAACACCAGCCTTTCTGCCTCTTTTGTCTCTGTCCTTAGAGACCTACCCAACAGCTTCCATCTGTGCATCTGATGCTAATGTAATTTATGGGCTGTTTATTCCTCCCCTTCCCTGTCATTAATAAAGGAGGTTCTCTACCTTTATAGTTACAGTTAAAATAAATCAACATGTTAATTGGGATTCAGGTGGGGATGTGCAATAAGCAGGATGGGAAAGGAAAGATCTTTACTTTTAACTGTAGATTTTTACATCTAGAGTAGGAGCGTACGAGCTGGGAGAGCAAGGTCAGGAGAATACCATTATTCTTCAGACTTGGCACAGTGAAACACACCT
>NW_010392368.1:81776-103184 GCF_000710305.1 Buceros rhinoceros silvestris | reverse complement strand
AACCCCCCCCCCCCGCCTTTTTTTTTTTTTTTTTTTTTTTTACATCTCTGCCTCATCCCATGGCAGAGTGAGAACTAAGCCCAGCCCAACCTGTGTTCTAACAGCCATTTTGCATCTCATTAACATGCACATGCCATTGCTGAGACCAGATACCATCACTGGCACCAGCAAGAACCATCTCCACAGCTTTTGTGGTTCCACTTCCCTCCCCACTCCCAACAGTTAACGCGGAAGAGGTTTTGACTAAGTCCCTCCTGTCCTCCTGAGGGGTGTTAGGTGTTGGTTTACAGTGTGTTCTCAGCAGTCTCCAGCTGTGTGTACACATGGGAGCAACCACTGGGCTCTCTCTAAAGGGTTGGAGGAGCTGACGTGTTCCCAATTTGTTTTCATTATCGCAAGGGATTGCTGCTCTTCAGGATATTGCTCACTTGTACCCAGCAATTTGACTACGCAACCCCTTGTTATTCAGTACTTATCTCCTCCTCCCATTTGACCATTGCATCTCTAAATATAGAATCACATTTCACATATGTTTACACAGAAAGCATATTCGGAAAAAAACCCTCATTATATTAAACTCATTTCAACAAGCAGCAGTTAAATGTACTGAACCTGTAGCCTTTACTGGATTATTCTTTTCTAGAAATTTCTGTCCCAGGACAGAAATAAGAGAGCAGATAAGCAAATAAACCTACATCTGGGAAAAACAGACCAGGTTTTATGCCACTCAGTTCCAGTGAAGCCCATGTTTCAGTAGAGACGGAGCCAAAGCAACATTTAACTCGACCGTTCTCAACCATTTGAAACCTGTCTCTCTTCTCCAGATTTTCACCAATCCAATTTAAAATGCTCCTAAACAAACAATCATCTTCACTTGTTATACAGGTATAATTTCTTTTCATCGAGATTTAAAGTAATGCACTCAGTGGGGTACACCATTACAGGTGAAAAACAGCTTTAGCGTTGGGCCAAGTCAACAGAAAGCAAGGTCACCAGCTACCAAAACAGCCATCGACATTGTCCCGTGTAAGCAGCGCAGCAAGAAAAGAGCTTCAGAGAGCTGATAAAAGCTTACGAAATTCAATCCCAAGAGCAGCCCCCCACATACACTGACATATCAAACCGCCAGCTGATGGGAAGGCTGGACACACAAGCACAAAGTCACAGAGCTAGACACAGCCAGACACGTACTCCAAAACCTCCTGCACATGCAGAGGTGAAACCCACGCAGCAGCAGGTTACATCAGTGCAGTCACTAGTAACCCGGGAGATAGGACAACAGATTTTACGCAGCTCATGAGGATCACTACTTAACAAATGGCCATCAGCACCTCCAAAGCCTGCGCTGTGAAAAGGGAGATAACCGCTAACCTCAGCTTAAAGGCACTTTTCTCCAGGGCAAACATTTAAAGAAGCATTTCAGTTAAAAGCAGTCACATAGAACAGCATTTGGTGTGACAAACCCCCAAATCCCACCAGCCCCTGCCCCTTTTGGAGCCTACCTGGCCACCCCACTGGCTTCCTTCCTTGATGGTGTCCTGGCAAGCAGAGCTTGTGGCCGGGAGGCATTTACAGCACAGCCCCCACCTGCCAAACAGGAGGTTTAGGAGCATCACCTGCTTCTCAGTTGCTGAAATGATTTGGATGAGGATTCCACCCACTGCACCCCAAATAAATATTGCCCATGGAAATCAAGTGCCCATCACCATGTTATGTGAAAAATCAATTTTCCTTTGATGGGAAAAGGATGCATCTTTTCCCCAGACCCTTGCTGCAGATAAGCATCTCTCTGCTTTGTTTCCTTGTTTTTCTGAGCAACACTATAAGAAAAATTAAACTATTTCATGCAGCCTACAAGGTTATTTGCCTAAGGACTGAAAAATAGAGGCAGTAGAGACACAGATTTTTTTTTCCTTTTAAGAGATTGTCTGATTTTATTCTTGCTAGCAGGCTCGCGCCACTATTTTCAGGGCAGCTTAGTGTCAGATAAAGCACACCAAAAACATATTATTTAAAACCTGTCAAGAAGAACTTGGTTATGTCTGTAGTAAGAATTTGACACACTGCTGAATCCTAAAGTTTGCTTCTGCTTCTTGAAGGGAACACAATAGACTGTGCTTCAGTGACACCAGACATCTTCTCTTCTGTACGCTGGGACAGACTAGGCAGCAGATTAATAATTCAATGCTCATTAGAAAGTGCAACATGCAGTAAGCAAGTGGATATAATTAGGCAAAAATATATACATGATTGCAGAGTGAACAAGATCTATGAATCTACTTCAGTTGAAACACCATCCTAATTATAGTGGAAGGGTCAAGAATAAACAGGAATCCTATAAAACACTCAGCTTAAACACATTGGGTTTTTTCTCTCCCTACCATCACCCTTCTGTTAGAATAATTTTTCACTAGCAGCATACTGCGAGCACACCCAACGTGTTCAGGCTTACTCCACATTTCTTTTCTTGCTTTAAAATCTCTGAGAGAGCACATTTCTCCTCAAGATCCTTATATCAAATCAGTGTACCTTGAGGCAAGTATATGACCACATAATTGAAGCTGTAAATTGATGACAATTAGCACATTAGCAGTGAATAGCAGCAAGTGATGGTCTTAACTGACAATGCAGTGGTTAGTAATTGATGTTAATGACTCACAAGAAGAGAATAGTGACTAATAACTGCAATTTTTAGTTGTTTTCCCTGCTGGTAGACCTTGTACAAGAGCGGGGCAGGTAGGGATGTAGGCTGGTCAGGGAGTGTACAGAATTGCCACGGAACTAATGGGAGGCTGAGGATTTAAGCGGGCGCTCTGTGCGTTACTGAGAAACAAATACAGCTTCCTACGGCTTAATAAACGACATTACAAAGTGCTGCGCTGTTCTGCTACGTAAAGAAAGCTGGTAGTTCTTTCAGCGCTTCCACAGTTCATAGTTCTCGGCCATTTCGGGGAGAGTGGTGCGAGTTCTTTGCAAGGCTGCAGCTGCAGCCCCTGAGCAGTGCACGCAGGACGTTCTCCCCTCTTCAAAATGTGTTAATATGTCAGGAAAAAACTCAAGCGTAGAAAACAAAGCCCATTTCAAACTTTAAAAAGCGTTGGGCTCTGTTTTCTGGACAGATGGTAGATTTTGAGCAGCCTGCCTTATCTGGGGGCCCTCCTGTCACTATAAACAACTCACGGAAACTAAGACCTTGATGCCATTTACCAGGCTGAATTTTACCCAGGTGAATGGCAGGATTAGGAGCTTTATTTTCCTGTTACACAGGAATTTTCCTGTTCGTCAGGATGTATTCCCCACATAAAATACTTATTGTATTGAAGACGAGGAGAATCAATCATACTTCACAGTAAAACATATGGATAACCATGTGGGTAGCAACAATTATCCAAAGATACCTAACATGATGACACTGAGAGCTGCCTAATTATAGCCTTGGACTTCCCTTCCGTAGGTGAGCTACAACCACTTAGAGGGAATAATCCCTTCCTTCCAGATTGGTGCCAAGACCTAGGGCTGTAGATTTTTTGACACATAAAATGTCTACCTTACATCAAAGATAAAAATGCTTCAGATTGAGCTTGTTAGGAAGGTTTTTATGTTTAATATTGTAGCTCCTCTACTGTATTTTTAAACCAATTTTGAGAACAATTAAAAGGCAGTCCACGGCTGGCTTCTGTGTGACCAGTGTAATCTTGAAGGAAATCGTTTCCACTGGAGTTTGAGTGATAAAGGACTCCCATAAATTTTAAAATGAACACAGTTCTCTTTATATTCCTTTTGGAGTGCTCATTACTTTGACCCAAATTATGGGTGGAGAGAGTATATCTCTCCAACCTTGACATACCTTCTCACGGCCAGCCTTTAGCATACTGAGCCAGGTTCTCAGCCGCAGTAAATCACAGTCGATGTATTTAGGCTGATTTACACCAGCCAAGGCTCTAGCCTGGTCCTTGGACTGCTGGAGACTCCTCAGGGGGGGAATTAACCCCAGACATTCCCCCCAGGATGTGCACAGCAGGTTCCCCCTGTGCTGCCAACACACAGTGCTTCACCTTGGGATGACTTCACGAGGCACATACTTCCACAACACTGCAGTGGTAGGGTTTTCTTCCTACTATCATGAGAATGGTATTTTTTGCCCCTTTTTGCTGCTGTTATGGACACAGAGAAAGAGATGGAAATTCTTCTTGCTGCAGAGCTGTAGGGATAAATATTCATGTTTTGTGGGGCTTTTTCCCCTTTCTCCAGAGGGAATCCTCCCTGGGGGCTGCTGCGCCTCTGCAGCTGAAGAAGAGTCTGGTGGCAACAGGTTTTACTGCAGCATGTCTCTCTGCTTGGATTTGGAGGAAGACAGATGAACAACCTATTAAGAAAAAAGGAAAACAAGAATAGCTAAGTGGCTGCTCCCAGTTGCTGAGGCATATAGATAAGTTAAACCGTGAAAATTATTCAGGTGCACTGAAAGTGAAAACTTTTTCCTGATCTGAGATAATTTTTGTAGGTAACTTCTGGCTGTGCCGATCCACAGACTGCTGCATTAATGAAAGAAAGTGTTTCACTCCCCAAAGGTGAAGAATAACCTGATATTTTGGAAAGTATCTTAACAACCAAACCATCAAGGACTGTTTACATACAGCTATTATTTCCTAGAATATAAATATTTTAAAGAACATTTCTAACAATGCTGGTTTTATACAATTACGTAGGTTTTTCAGCTTCAGTGCTTAAAGATTGTAACAACATTTGTCATCAGTAAATGCATTCGTTAATTTTTTATTTTGCAAGAAGAGTCATTCATTAAGTAGTGTTCAAACAAACACTTATGTCTGCGACCTCTGGTTGTAGCATGTATTTCCAAGTGCTGGTACATTGTTTTCTCAAACTTCTGAAGCCTATACATGTGATATCCATCTCTTCTCTGAAAATTACAAAACACCAGCTGAGAAAGGTAGAAAACACAAGTTAATAAGAACATTCCAACAATTTGCAGAGAGTGAAAAGCTCTGGAGCAGGTGCTGGACTTCAGCTGGTTGAAGCTAAAGTGAATTCTGGGTGTGCTCAGGTGCAGAAGTAGCTTTTCTCTCACTCAATCAATGCTCAGGTGTAGTAAGAGTTGCACAAGGATATCTGCAGCAGAACTCCCAGCAATGGCGCTTCCAAAAAGACAGGCGTCTGTCACACAGCGTGAAGGAGGAGGCGTGTATCACACAGCCATAAAACTGCCGTCTGGTGAAGGAGCCTCTCTTTTGCCTGGCTGCTGGTGCAAACACAAAGACATCTCAACTTTCTCAAGTCGACCATGCAACATGAGTGAGTGAAGCACCTTAAAGAGATCTTGTGTCAGGCTTTAACAGAAATGATCAGAGAAGCAAAAAATCCTCAGGTGCTTCTCTGATTTTATTTGGAAATTTTGTTCTCAGCAGTAGGAATTCTGTTGCAGAGTTGAGAACAGACTCTCCCATAAAGCACTTTTCCAGCTACCAGTTATTTTCTCTACCTGAACAAAGCAGAACTGTGAGGAAAGAGAGAAACTTGTTTAGCTAGGAAAAGAAAATGCCATCTCCATTTAATCTACCCAAGCGTATTCTGTGGAGCGATGCACAGTGCTTCAAGGCCCGCCCAGCAGCGTGATGCTGGGATCCCTGCGGGTTCACGTGCAGGCTGGCTCAGGTGCCTTCACCCACCCGAGCTGGGCTGGGAGAATGCTGTAACAACACCTGCCTGGCAGGCGAGATCATCCCTTTGTTTGTTTAACACCATTCCTGAGGCGCAGAGCCCCTGTGTGATGAATTACAGCATCTGGGCAAGGAGTTTGCACCAGCCGGTCCATCCCTTACCAATCTTACGCTGAGGACAGTCACGAGTGAAGACGCCAGATTTTCCGTCGGTGTAATTTACTGTCGGTCCATTAGCCTCAAACAGGCTGCGTGGGTTCGGGCCCTCTGAACGAACCTCCTGTAAATCTGACGACCGTAGCAGACAGCTCCATCTGAAATGACAGACCCTTCCTGACGCGTGGTGCAGCTACGAATTGCTTTCCTCAATGCCCATGACAAGTTTTTATTGATGTCAGTGTGAGCCAAGGACCTGAAGCAAGTTTCACTTCTGCTACTGATTAAAAGAAAAAGAATGAAGGGAGGAAGGAGAGAAAAACCATGAGAATTCAGTATAAATACTGCCGTGATTCTGATAGCTGTATATTGGAAATAAACACATCGTCATTGAAATATATCTCAGTGACATCTCAGTGTCCAGCTCTGCCTGTTGCATTTTCTGGGAATTATTAATTTACTTTGATCACAAAAACGTTTCAAGTATCTTGTAGGCAGTTAAATAAATACGTGAAATTTGAATTTGCATTTTACTTGAATTTATGAGCTGTTACACATCTATTTTGTGCAAAACTGATTATTATAATGATGGCTGAGTAAAAAGCCACACCATAGAAGACTTCATTCAAATGACATTTTTGTTACATGCTCCTGTTTTAATTTCCTAGCTTCACTGAATAACTAGAAATCTTTGCAGCTGTAGCAAAGTGCCTCATATATAATGTATAGATCACATCCTCTCGCCATTTTTCACAGGTGCCTGGCCATTATACGGTTCAGAATTCATTCATGGTGCCTATTAGAGGTCTTTATATGTAACTGACTTCCTTTCTTGAATATTTATAGCTTTTATGAGACATTTATGGGTAGACCCAACAAGAGTTTCTAAGGAAATACTGGGAAATAGTTCTGCATAACATCATTAATATGGTGTTCTTTGATGGTAATGGCCACAAATGTCATCTAATTGCTATATCCTTACTTTGTCTAGGCTTTGTATTGATGGGGAGACGCTGTAGAGAGCCTCTCCAGACTAAAAAGTCCTCTGGGAAACACCTGGGCTCCCACAGAAAGTAACATATTTCAGTTTAGAAGGGAACCGTTCAAGTCAGGCTATCTGTACCGGTGCTCACCAGGGGTTGCGTTGAAGGTTGCAAATACTTGAATGGAAGACGAAACAGAAGTTGT
Organism: Buceros rhinoceros silvestris; assembly: GCF_000710305.1. NCBI lineage: Eukaryota > Metazoa > Chordata > Aves > Bucerotiformes > Bucerotidae > Buceros > Buceros rhinoceros. The sequence continues at coordinate 96,162 of NW_010392368.1, read as the reverse complement.
GTGTGTAAAAATATTTGTAAACCAGATAAGAGTGCTTCAGCTCGTGTTGTGACAAAGACAGTCCCAAGAGAACAAGCAACATTGCAAGGACTAATGACTTGCTGTGTGAAAGACAGAAACGCTGTTTTGTAGAGTTGTATGTGATAGTGAGATCGAAAAGTATAATGTAATTAGTATCTGTGTGAAAGCCTAGAGTCGTATTTCCCACACCCCCAGCAGTACTGCAGTGAGAGCGTTGCGTACAGGAGTTGCTGCTAGTTAGCACGGTGTAAAGCAGGAACTACAGCAGCCACACTCACCATATCCCGGAGCTGGCCCAATAATGAGTGGATTATGAGGTAAGTGTGGGTATGTGCTAATAAAATGAATTAAGCAAACTACTTAAAGAGAATTTCTGAGGATGCAAAGTAACGTATGTTTGCCATAATGAATGTACACTCTTGCTTTTGCTCTCTATCTTAAAATGACAAATAACTTTCTAGGTAGGATATTAATAAATAAGGTGTGAAATTTTGTCTAACTGCTGATATTGAGGGTCAATTTATTTGCTTCTTTGAAGTTCGTTATATAATTTGCAAGAAATGAGGAATTCAAAATAGTATTTGTTTATTTTTGGAGGCAAACATTAAAGGCTTTTTGCAGTCCCTTAAACTGCTCGCTGTACTTCCATACTAGTTGCTGGGCTGAGACTTCTCTCTGGAGTAGCTCCTGGCATCTGGAGCAGCTTTTCTGCAACTTCCATGCTTCACCAGTTCCATCTATTTTTATATCTCATCACTTCTCCCTTGATTATCTCTTTTAATTTCTCTCCATCTGCTTTTTATATTAACTTTATAACTCCATATAACATTTGTGATGCAGTTTGCATAAAAAACACCAGCTACCCAAAAGAACGTTGAAGCTTCCCGTTAACCCTGCTGAAAGGATTTGCTCCTGCGGAAGGCTGGTTCCTCCTCCTGTGCAGGCGGGAGCAGCTCGCTGACAGCTCTCAGAGAGGAGCATCTCAGCATTTTAATATTGCAGTATTAATCCTCAAGTCGAAGAATTGATTACACTAGGTATTGGGCAAACGCAGGGAACAAGAAGATGGAGCTTGCAGCCAAAAAGCATAAAATATTTATGAGCGCACTGGTGGCAACGATAGAAGAGGCGTAGAGAAACCCTTTCTTAATTTATCCAGTACAAAACTATACCTAGATCACGGCTAACTAACTGCAAGCCCGGTTACTGGAGACTGCCTAAGTCCAGTGCTTCCATATTCAGCTTTTTACCTTCTCTAATTTTATTCAGCAGATTTTAATAGTACATGAGCAAATATCTTCCTATACAGATGTCCACGTCTTTCAATTTACTGAGGGATGTCTTGGGCAGTGTTTACAAGATGTTCCAGGTAGGTCATTCACCATTTCCAATACTGTGAGTTAAGACCATTAAAATAAAAAAAGAGTGGACTCAGCTGGCAGTTGAATGTGCCCAGTCAGTTATACTAATAACATAATATAGAAAATAATAGATATAGAATGATTCTTGTTTGTGTAGCCTGATTTTTGTATGCTCTGAGGCCCGTTAGTATTTCAGTTGCAGAAAGCTGCACACATACCTACGCTTTTTGGTCTCTATTGTACAATGTCAATTTTTCTTTTCGATGTTGCTGAGGTTCATTTTATCTAGTGCCAGTATATTAAAAATCTATTAATGTTCTCAACATAAAATGAACTCAAGTTGAGCTACTCTAAGATTCATATTGCAATGTGCAAAGACCCCAAATTAACTCTGGCATTATCATGCCCCTGCTTGTGCCAACGGAGCTCCTACAGCTAGGGACAAATACCTCAGAACTCACAGGTATTTCTTCCTGACCACTCAGCCACCAGCTCAGAGCTGTTCTCCCTGCAGGTCAAGTCAATGAATTACTCTTACCAGAGATGCTTTCTGGTCCCTCCTCACATGTGGAAAGAAAATTTCTGAAGGAAATCCAGGTGTATTCAGAATTACTTCACTAAAATGGATAAAGATACCCCTTGAACCTCAGGCACCATCCCTCTTCCCGTTATTATTCACTGCCTGCCTTTGGAAATAGTAACAGGGAGTCTGAATGCCCACTTTTGCTCACTCAGTCAGGTCTTTTCCTATGATTTCTCTTTCTGTGTGCTCATGGCTTTTAAACTTATTTGTGCCTCTTCTTTTCAAAATACTGTGGATTACAGTTATTGTCTTTGCTTGCTTTTTTAGTGGTACTTCAAGACGTCCAGCTTAGCCTGGTATGACAGTTTATAAACAAGTGGTACAAGCAAACTAGTGAGGCTGAAATCACTTATGCTAAAGAATTAAGGAATTTTTCAGTATTTCTGGTTTGAATACAGTGGAAAATAGAGCTTGGAGAAATACAGAAAGACTGTACAATCCTTCCCCACTCCAGAGAGGACCAGCTCTCCCTGAACAGGGAAAGACCCGTGAGCTGCTTAGTCAGGGCCACAGGCTAAACCAGGGCTCTTTTCTCATTAAAATCTGCTAATGTTGCCGTTCCCTAATGAGTACAGGTTGTTCTTATAACCTATCATGTTTGGATAGTGGAGATCGAAGAGGAAAACCTACTCCTCCTATAGAGAAAATACCTGTGATATGCGCTTCCTTCCCACCTGTTGTTGCTGCTCTTCATATTGATTAAATCTTCATTTAGCTCCGTTATTTTCCTTAGTTTTCATCTCACATGCTCACTATGCCTGGTTTCATAATCTGTTGTCATGGAAATCAGACAGATGTCGGAAACATGACTTCACCACTTAATCGTGTGATCCCCACGAGAGAGAGAATAACGGAGTGAACCTGGTGGGAAGTCCTACAGGTTAAAGCAAAACAAGAAGACAACAGCGAGTTAAAAACCAAACCATTACCTTTTACACGCTCCTGGAAAATGAAAGTTTACAGGCATTGTCTGCTGTGCTCGTTTTTGTTTATTATTTAACGTGTCAATCCTCAAAGGCTCCTGACCTCTGTCCTTCATATGAGTTAGTGTCACGATGAGCTGTGATCGCACAGGGAGCATCCCCATGCAAGCTGCTTATACGGTTCAGGCTTTGCAGGTGATCATTGAGCTCGAGCCTAACAAGTAGAGCTAGAGGTTTCTTGCATATCTTAAACCGTCATTAACAACACCACAATAAAACCAAAGGACATTCTCTTCACCACCAGCAGGGTGGGCAGAGGAGTCCTCTGTCTCTCGCGAAAGGAAACGGCATTGCAGTTCTTGCTTAGGACTGCACAGCCCCATTCAACACGGTGAGGTTTGGCATCACCAGACCGAGGGTGGTGTCCCACAGGGTGTATGCAGAAGCTGCGATTGCCCCCAAAATGCTGGGTCCCATCAATGTATTTTTAAGCTTTGCTGAGGGATAGGGTGAAAATCCGATCTCCAGGGAAAATGGCATCAAATGAGGCCAGTGCTGGGGCTGGGAACAGAGCAGCCATAGGAAGCCGTGCTTCTTGTTCAGGAGACAGTCCTCTTACCACCAAGACATTTACACTGTCACTGACCATGCAAGCAAGTTAAAGGATTTCATGCTTTTAATGCCAGTACTTCACCACCTCTGTTGCTGCCACCTTCCACGTGTGCGGTCATATGGCAGATTTCCAATGAACTAGTAAAGTTATTCCCTTAAACTTTTTAATCAAGTTACTACTAACTACAGAATACATTTCTTTTTGATGCTCATTATGAAAGCAGTCCCATGATCTCTGCTTATACATCTATTTTGAAATGTCAGCCAGATGACTGAATCTACCTAAAATAATGCTGGATCTACAGAAATTTAGTATAGATGGGAGATATGTGGTGCTGCCCCATTATGTTGCTTTTCAGGGACAATCTGTATATTCTGAGGAGAATGGGTACAATTTGATTTTACTTTGTAAACTAAGCACGTCAACCCTAGACTCATCACCTCTTGAGTATAGTTGGAAGAGTACAGTTCTCTTCAGGGTGTAGAAATACCTCTGTATTTTTGTTAATCTAGATCTAACAGTGAAATGAAAGACTGAAATCAAGGTGGAAGGAAGGATGGAAGGAAAAAAGGCAGGAATGAGTGAACCCAGCTTGAATCTCAGGAGGAATTTGCTGAGTGTGACTGTTGAAGAAACAATCTTGCGTTAGAAATCGAACACATCTGCACCGGAGTCACCGAGAGCCAGCGTGCATAAAACTCACTGCCGACACCTTCACACGAGAAGGCGTGTCCAGACGAGAGCAGCATTTTCCATAGCACGGGATGTACAAAACCACACCGAGACCCTTCCCTCAGGCTATCCGCAGTGGTGGGCTGAGACCTGCTGTGCACCTTCTATACCTGCCCCAGCAACCACTTAGCTTCAAACTGACACAAGCGTGATGGCAACTACAGAGCGTCTACCAGTCTTTTAATATTTTATACCACAGAATGAGTTGTAGCTTTTCAGCATTAATTCATATTGCAGCAACAACATTATAGTTGCAGAAGGGTAAAATTAACATGTTATTTATGCTGAAATTACACTGGATCACAAACAGTGTTCCTGGAAGGCTGAAAAACGGAATAATTTTGAATAAATTATTGATGATTTTAAAAGCCTTTCTTATTGATTACAGGTTATACTCTTAGATTAAAAGAGTGCAGCTAAGTCCTGTCAGAGTCTTTCAAAGTCAGAGTTCATCAGAGTAAACAAGCATCACCGTGCTGAAATTCGGATCCGCCATAAAGCAGTAAAATGCTAGCAAGTACATTGCTTTATAGTTTAAAACCCTTCTGCTCAGTATTGTTTGGCTTTCTAAAGATTATTTCAGACCTACAGCAAACAAAATTGAATAGAAGCATCTAAGGGGTGGCAAGACCTGTTCAGCCCATGAGTGTCGGTGTTGGGTGGCCAACTGGTCAACCAAAGTTGCTACTCCAGCTCCAGATGCTGAGTGACGTGGCAGACACTCTCATGCTACTTAGCTCACATTTTTCTGCGACTCCTCACAGCCTCCTTACCACCTGGTTCTCTAACAATGCTGCATTAGCTCGGCATTGTTATAAAAATACTGGCAGCGTTACCCCTGGCTGTTCCCAATTTTCTTCTGGATAATTGAAGTATCCTGTTGCTGACTGTGTTTTGTTTCTCATTCAGTTTCTTCATACTGTCTGCTGTGGTCGTGTGCATTTCACCCTAGAGGTCTTCAGCAAATTCCCGTAATTACTTCTCCACATCTCTTCTTCGTTCATTCCAATGGAAATTATCTCTGAACATTAGTTCCATTTGCTAAAACTCTTCTTGCTTTATTAACTTTAATCAAACTAATATACACTCCTAAATGAAAGGTGGTCTAGGATGCCCATACCTGGCTGAGCCCTCTTCCCAGGGGTAAATACCCTCTCGAAACAGCGACACAAGCTAATTTTGCAATTATCAAAATATAATTTGGCTGCTGTGATTTCAGTTATTGAATAGTTGCCATTGATGCCATTTAAAAGCTGCATTGCTATTGCAAAATAGATCTGAAAAAAATTCAATGTACAGTCACTTGAATTTCAAAGTAGGTTCACTCTGCAATGGAGATTGCATCTCCATTAATGTTTGCTTTTCATGAAGTTGTGAGTGAAAGAGAATTCAATTGGGCAAAGTGCACTCCCTACTCATGGAGAGGTGTGATTAAAGAAAGGAAAGAAAAAGAGTTTGGCTTTCATTTGTATTTATTTTTAGAATTTGTGCAGAGCACAGATTCTATGGTATTGAGAAAACACAAAAGACTGGTTGAGTGTTTTATAACTCACATCACTGTTAAGGAAAAAAATTCCCAGGGAAAAAAAACCGTGAGAAATATGACAGCTTTAAAAACCCTCATTAAAATCAACCTATCTAGACCTCTAAAACCATTTTGACTTCAATTAGTCTGCTTGTCTATGTCAAATACACATTAATGGCCCAGTCCTGTTCCCATGGTTGTCGGTAGAAATATTGCCCCTTGTCTGAATAGAAGTGAACAGGAGTTCAGGAGTCAAGCCAGAGATCTCTGAAGAGCAGATAAAAGCTGAGCCTCAGGCTCAGGTTTTTAGAGTGTGTTCAAACTAAGATGATAACTAGAAATGTTGATTATTTTATATAGCAATACATAAAATACGGAGATAAATTTATTAGGGACGTTGTTGCTGTTCATTGTAGGGTTGAATTGTTACAGAGAAAGACAAAGGGAGGAGAACGTCCTCCATTGTACCATCACAGGTAGCAGGAGCTTACAAGAAGTTACGTGTGTGTAGCTGTATAAGGTATGGATTAGATTCTGCCCCAGCCAAGTGAGATGGAAACCTTGTACAGTGAGACATTGGGGAGACATCAGAGAACAGGTCTCCTGACAGGTCCTTTCACTTGAATTACGTACTACAGAATGTCTTCAGGGGCCATTGCAGAGGCAAATGGAGGCGGCTTTTCTTCAACGGGTACCCACCTCCGTGCACGCGCTGCATGAGAACATCACTTTGGAATTGCTGAATAGCAATTATAAGTGATATACATGTAAGTGAATCCTGTACAGGACCACCACTCCTGTGGCCTTTGCTCTTGAAGGGTTATGCCAGACTTTAGGATATTTCCCGGTAATGAACAAACATTCTTTATTGTCATAAACTGAATTCTTTCTGAAACATCTATTTTGTGTGTCAGATATTGGGACTGAATTAATTATTTGCCACCTGAAATTTGATGGGGACAAACACAATGAATTGTGTGAAAAAAAATATTGTCACCATCATTATGGAATACATGGTATGACACATAATTCATAAATCTCCTGTGTCAACAAAAACCAGCAGAAAGTCCAAATTAAATTCTTAATGTGTGATTTCTGAATCACCCTCTGCCCAGGCAGCTACTGGTCAGCTTTTATGCTTAAAGGCCCGTCTTGAGATGTGGATGAAGCTAGTTCGCCTTTTTAATTGGAGAAAAAAATTGCCAAGCTCATGCAATAGCACCTAAAAGCCAGCGCTATCAAACGGGACTTTGAAAAGACTGAACTTCTACTTCCTATGGAATGGCCTATTTCGATAGAATATACAACATCAGTGAATTTCACTGATTATGGGTAATAGTCTGAACTCAGACAATTCCTTGACTTCCGTGGTACCAGCAGGGGATGTTTACTCAAGTGGTTTGAAGCTATTGCAGCTTTTTGGCTTAGCCTAAGTGGAATTTGTAACCCTACAAACAAACGGGACAAGAGCCCTCTGTGTAACTCCAGCACAAGGCAGGAGCCCCGCTGCCACATTTGACTCTTGCTCTCTTCAGAGGTACGTGGCATGTGGTATGGAGACCCATCCCACTTTGGTCTCCGCTCCACTCTCGCTGTGGACTGGGACAGTCCCTATAGGAATTGCCATTCCTCCTCTCCTTTCTGGACAAGAAAGATTTAGGAGAACTAGGACTGCACAGAAATCTGGACTTGCCAATTAAAAATTAATAAGGAAAAGCAGCAGGGAAAAAAATAACAGTGAGAGCAAAACAAAACAAAAAACCCAACCTATATTTCCAAAACTTCTGAGTCTTCAGCTCTTTTTTTCAGCCATGTCTATAATCCTCCCACTGCCTCCCAAAGAGAGCTTTCCTGACCTGTAAAAGTTAGATAGCTGGCCTCTTTTGTCCTGAATTTATCTTTACAGGAGTCCCTTTGCAGGTTTTAAAATTAATAGCAGCACAAGTCATGTACCTTACCTGAGTGAATTTGTTGTATTTTCATGCTGTTCATCTTCAAATATCTGGACGGGTAGTTTCCACTCTCCCTCGAGAGAAGATTTAAATCTCTGTCACATACTGGGAACTGAGTTATCATTTTAAAGGCTTTCTTGTAAGACCTAGACCCTTGCTGGTCTAATTACATGTTAGGTAAAACACAGAAAATTTATATCTTTTACATCGGTGGTCTTGTAAAATCAGATCTAAAACAACCCCCTGAAAGCTGGTAAACTGGAGGGGAAAAGCCCAGATAGCACAGATGAATAGGACAGACCTACGCTAACGGGTGTCTTTCAGAAAGGGCCAGCACATGTCGAGAGGAGGTGGCAGTTTTGGATATCTCTGAATTTGTTTCCTTTAAGTCAACAGAGTCACACTTACAAAAAAGTCGGGTGATGATTCCTGAAGTCTTTTTAAATGTGACAAAACTGTAAATCACCTTGAATCCACACTTCAAGCATTATATTATATAACAGTCATTTTCCGATCCTGTTCCCACATTTATGCCATCAAAGTGTAAGGCTAAAAATATCTAGATCTGCTAATTAACATCCTAATGTGACTGATGTGTTATTTTGTTTACTTCGATTTTGTAGCACTTAATTTGTGAATGTGCACAGGTCTCTCCTTTCAATAGCTGTATCAGTTATACGGAGCAAAGTCCCCTTTAGCAGCAATTTTTAGTACAGGAAATTACTCTGACTTAGTAAAAAACACTCAGATTGCTGCAACTGGTCGTTTAAAGCATTTTGTTTTCAAGATTATTTTAAACCAGGAAATCCTAATGGATGTGGTAGCCAGTGTCTTCACAGAAGATATGATTCATCTTCCTAAGTACCAGTCTTCATTACAAACAGACTATAAATGCCAAGGGGGACAGTTAAGAAGACCTGGATTTGCTAGAAGTCAAAATATGAAATATTTCTAGTGAAGACAATTGTAAAGCTATACATAAATGTATTTTTTTAAATAATTCTCTGTTCTTGTATTGGTAAGGAATGCATGGTTTCACGCATGCAGTGGTGGAAATGGTAGCTGTTAGACCATGCAGATTTAGTATTTAGGAAATGGACAGAGCACACAACACATGGCCACTCCAGTAGTACAGCAGTTCAGGGGTGGTGGACTTCTGGCCAGGGCACCAGGGATACAGTAAAGATCTACTGAAAATATAGGCTTGAACTTGAGTAATTTAGGTATGAGTGGGTGCCTTTGATGGGCTAAGCACCCGGAAAGAGGCTTAAAACCAGCAAGCTCATTTCCTTGGACCATGATGGAGAGTTGATTTTTAGCCTTTAGAACATCGGAAATGAGCATGAACATCAGCCGAACATCCCAGGGGATTTGTGTCTTACTGACTGCGAAATCAAATCAATTCTGGCCAGGGACGGAGTTCAGATGTCTTATCTGCAGGGCTTTTGCTGGAAACTTTTCCAGATAGTTGGCAATTTTAAGACATTATCTATTTTCAGGGTTGTATGTGTATCAGGATCAGAAGGAAGTGATAAATCGTGGATAAAGCATTCCTCTGTGGCCCAGCCTGCTGGAAACACAGCTGAATGCTGCAGCAAGAGCACTTCTCATACCCGTAGTAGAGAAATATCCCCAAAGAGATAAAGCCAGGCTGCGGAAGAGAGGATATTTTCCCAGCTCTGTCTACCTGTTTGTCCTGAAAATAAAACCCACACATCCTGAACTGGCAGCTTACTGAATCTACACACACGGCTCCCTTGTTCACTCCTAGCATGGCTTAAAAATAGTGATAAAAAAGAGTCATCTTGAGAAGCAGTGTGGAACAAATCAAAGTTGATGGAGCTACCACTATTTAAATACTGCGGGGTTACCTGGGAGATGGGCTGCAAAGGCCCGAGAGCCATCCAGGGTCATGAAAGACCTACTTCAGACCTGGTTCAACACGGAAGTAAGTGGAAAGGCAGCCGTTTGAGTCACCCGGGTATTGATTGAGCTGCCGTGAAAGGAAAGTCTTAGCAAGCATATTCTCACGTCAAGCAGAAGACTTGTGTTCAAAGACGTAAAGAGAGCAAGGTTTGAGTCATCTATATTACAAAAGTACCCAAATGAAGATTCCCAACGCAGTTTTCCTGGTAGACTAAACATGGCTAAAAAAAAAAGAGCTTTAGTACATCAGCAAACGCTACTCTGCTCGGAATATGGTTTTCTTTATGCATCCCTACCGAAACTCTTTAAACGGGCATAAACTTTCCGCTGCCTTTCCCACAGCCCCGTTCTTACCTGCAGCCCACGATAAGCAGCTGGCACTGGGCTTCACTCAGCAGATGGCTGGCACAGGGACTTACGCGCATTTGCTCGTCTCTGGCACTAGTCAGGGATGAGTGGTATAAAAAAACCCTCTTCACAGTTGTTGGATGAAAAAAAAAATACAGTCTGGTCCCTCTGAGCGGAATTGTTATTTTTAATGAGTGTGTTTTTGAACTTGGTACATTTTCAAAGGTCAGCTCAATCTCTTGGGGATCTGTGAAAGGAGATCAAGAAATTATCTGATATCATTGTTATTAGGATTAATAACAGTGATGCCGGTCATTTTTTTAACTAACAAGGATTCCTCTAGCTCTTGCTTCAGTCAGCAGTTTGGAGAGCTGGGTGCATGCTTCAAGGAGATTTTCCACGACACGTTTTCTTAGGAACGCTCTATCTCCATTAATAGAGGGATCAGGTTTTAATCATCCTAACCTATTGTTAGGAGAAACAAGAAACGGTAGTGAAATGCAGACTTGATTTCAGCAAGTGCCTGTCGAATTGGAGCCTTGTTAGACCGGTATTTGGACACGAGGCTATTTCAAAAAAACTCCGTTCAGCGTGTGGTCTGCACACATTTTATATGTGCCCTAAAAAATATAAGAAAAAGAGGAATCTGCAGGAAGGAGCTCACAGAAGGGCAAGCAAAACACAGGACTGTTTATTAAGCCTTAGAAAAATGAAAAGGAAGGGGGGAAAAAAAAACCCTGTGGAATTTAACCGGATCTGATCTTGTGCTCTGTGATATTCGGGTTTTCAGCACATGGCTCCTTGTGTACATTCCTGCAGGATGGCTGAAAAAGCGGGAGCTATGCATCCCTAGCAGGGCAAGTAAATAAGAGTCTCTGCAAAGCAGAACTCAGAGTCAGTGCTGACTGCGAGCTATTTCCCCAATTAAAGGTGTCAGGAGAAGTTCAGAAAGGTGAGTTTAGCCATGATGTGCTGTCCTGCAGATGTCCATGTGAAGCACACACAAATTCTCACCTGGCAGGCTGGAAGAAGAGGCTTCCTCACATCTTCGCATTTCCAGCGTGGAACGCTTCATCAAATGCTGCGAGTTCAATGATTTTTCTTTTGCCTCTTGTCTACGTTTAGCTTCTATCTGGGGCTAAACTACGGCTGTTGTTCTATCACCGTTCTCCCCAGTGGGGAAAAGGAATAGGAAAGGAAACCCAAGGGTTGGAATGAGGTCAGGTTTAATGAAACAGTCAAACTGGTGTTAATACTAATACCAACATAAAGTACACGAAGTTATACTCAGTGAATGTCCAGCAGTCACAAAATCCAGGAAAGAAGTTCCTTGAGAGCAGAATAGCGAGCAAGCCCCTCCAGGGATGGAGAGAAGAGCAAGCTCAGGAGAAGCCCTTTATACTAGTGTGACATTTTATGGTATGGGATACATCTGTGAGTAAACTCAGGTCAGCTGTCCTGGCTGGCTGACACCTGCTGGTGGTCTGCAGAGCATGGCTAACCTAGGATTCTACCCCAGCAAACCCAGGACACCTTCTCTGGGTGCCTGTCTGTTGATACCTACTCCCAGAGTCCCCAGCTTTGATAAATCACAAAGCAATCTTCCTTGCTTAGGCACTTGTATTTCTTGTAACAGTCTGCTCCTTCATCTTTAGCTAAAAATAGCGAGAAAAAAAATCTAGAGGAAAAAATGTAAACCTCAGTTGATTTCCATATCTGTTAGTAAAGAGTTTTTCCTTAAGGCATGGGCCACAAGTATCTGTAAACCTCAAACTGTACCTTGGCTTAAAATAGATTTCGTAAGTAAAACTACAAAAAAGGCAAATAAAATGTGTACTACAAATGAGCAAATAAACCATGTTTCATTCTTTATGAGTTTCTTTTTACAGTTAAACACTTTTAAAACATTGGCCTCAGCTCTGCATTTCCATACCGCCTGCAATAAAGGCAGCGGGGAGGCTCAAGCTACCCTGTTACCTGCAAGAAGCCTCTGATGAGCAGTAAATCGCCAAACTAAGCCCACACGGCCTATGGTGTAGACCCAGAATAGGTATCTTGTTACAAGAAAGGTTTTGAAAGCACCTCAAAGCTGGAGTTTTCTGATTCTGCCTGAGTTGTGCAGCCCACCGAAGCGGTTACTGAAGTCAGGTATTTTCCATCTATACCTCTTTGCTAGCCCTCATGGTGACCCTTCCACTCCATCCCCAAGGGGCCGCTTGCTCCCTGTGAGACGACGTGTCTTTCCAAGAAACAGAGAAGGCAGGAGAGATCGGTCTTTCTCTGCTGGGGGATCCCTTGGGGCTTCAGCTTGTCACTGCCTTCACCAGCATTGCCCAGGGCTGTCTGCAGATGTTTAGGGACAGTGCTGGCAATGCTCTGGGGCTGCTTGGGTTGCATCTCATGCTTGGACCTTGCTGGGTGTCCGTTCCCAGGGCCTGGCAGACAGCAGTTCTGGAGGAGATCCAGACCTGCAGCTTTTCCCTGCACTTGGGGTGTTTGTTCTGGCAGCTTAATGATGGGAAACGTTGGGAATGCAGAAGAGCTTCCTTTGCCTGTAGAAATTTGGACTGCAAAACACCCTCATCCAAGCCAGGCTGGTGAAGGGTTCACCAGCACAGTTCACACCTCTGCCCTAGCGTGGGGTTTCTGCAGCATGTAGGCCGTGTTCAAATGTCAGTGTTGGGAGGAAGATCTGGGCTTTACCCTGCTCTGCCTTTGGGCTGCCCATGGAGACCAGCTACGCTGGCAGCAGGTCTCAGCTGGGTGACATGGCCAAGCAGGTTCTGACCTGTACAGTGGCTGAAAGCAGAAATTTCAGCTTTCTGTAATGGGAATATATGAACTGGAAGCCCTGAAAAATGACAGAATACGTAATTCCCATATCTAGCCTATTTCCCAGACTCAACACATCTAGAGACTGTACACAAGTAATTGAATTAAATAGGAGTAATAAATGTAGCAAGATAATTGGGGCACAAAGAGCTACAGATCAGTAGAGCAACACAAATGCAACGGACAGAGGTCAGGGCAGCATCTGCTTTTCTGATCCTGCAAGCATGGAGAGGCAGGTAGAGCAGTTTGTTACCCTGGAGCTGTTCAAGCACATAGTATGTGGATTTCCAGTAAACGGAGACCTTCTGCTTGAGCTTATGCTGCTGTTCTGGGATTTATCTGGAGTTCGCAGGCTAGGGAAAGTGTCCACTAATCCTACGGCAGCACACGGAGAGTATTTCCAGCAGCGCAGCTGGTGTGGGGGAAGCCTTTTGTAACCAGGCACAGGCTGTGCAGAGGAGCCAGTGTCTGGATTTGGGAGGATTTTTCTGCACACACAGGTAAAAGCAGAAGATTTATTTCCATTGGAAAATTTTGGCGAACAAATTTTGAGTTCACTTCAAATGTGGCTCCTAATAGGAATCGAGCAGAAACACAAACTTGAGTTCCCAACTTGCTCCTGCTCCTTGATAGCTATGAGAAACCACACGCACTGAAATAATCCTCTACGTATAGAATAAAGGTGTAAGAGAAAGGCACCAAACATGGGTAAAATACTTTCTCAGACACACCTGAGGAAGGTGGGTTTAACTGAGAGCTGTGCCGAGCGTTCGGGTGCTTCATTCAGTGCTACTAAGAACATACAGTTTGTTTTGTTGGTTGTACTTTGGTAAAACAGAGAGAAGCAGATTCCTGATTCGGCCTCCAGCACGGGGGGCTGCCCATCAGCTTACCTCTACACTACCCTTGGCTTCCAGTCCATATCTATCTATTGTCTCAGGTGCTCACGTCTGGATACAAGCGTTTGAGCTCAAACATGCAGTTTCTTGTAGCTGCTTCATGCTGCTGGCATGGCTAGTCCTTCATCTACTGCTGCCCCTGTAAGCAGTAAATCACAGACTGGTTTGGATTGAAGGGACCTTATGGATCACCTAGTCCCAACCACCCACCATGAGCAGGGTCATCTTCCACCAGACCAGGCTGCTCAAAGCCCCGTCCAATCTGACCTGAACACTGCCAGGGATGGGGCACTCACAACCCCTCCAGGCAACCTGTGCTGGTGTCTCAGCGTCCTCACAGAGAAGAATTTCTTCCGTACCCCTCATCCAAATCTCCCTTCTCTCAGTTTAAAACCATTACCCCTCGTCCTATCACCACATTCCCTGATAAAGAGCCCCTCCACAGCTTTCCTGCAGCCCCCTCTACGTGCTGGAAGGCTGCTGTAGGGTTTCCCTGGAGCTTCCAGGAGTGAGCCCTGTGGGAGGATATTGATTCCCAACAGTGAAGCAAAACAGGTGGGTTTGCCCCAGACCTGGATGCTCCTTGGAAGTGCAAGAGAGGAGAGAAAGACTCCAACAGAGGTTTCCAGTGTGGGACCTGCTGAGATGCTCCTGAGTGCTCCAACTAGTAT
>NW_010392368.1:79771-81584 GCF_000710305.1 Buceros rhinoceros silvestris | reverse complement strand
GAATCACCGACATAAACAGAGAACAAAAGGTCAAATCTTGCCCCCGGAGGCTCACACCTACCTACAGGGAGGACGCACTGAGGGACAGAGGCTCAGGAGTGCTCCACAGAGCCATGAACCCCCAAAGGTCCGAATCCCGTGCCTACAGCCTGACTTTGCACGAAGAGAGGAACCCAGGGCAGGCTGCAGGGGAACAGGCAGGAGGGTGTTTGTTTTGTCAGCAAAGCAAATGAAACCTCTGCAGCTTCTGTAAACGTACGGATGACGTGTGTGCGCTCACCCAGGGCTCCTGTCTTGCCTAAATATGTTGCCAAGAACAGCAGAAATCAGAAGTGCTGAAATAATTTTCCCTTCTGGATCTCAGCTTCCTGCAGTTCCACATTCATTGTTGGCCCGTCTACATTTACCAACAGTAAATTAGACATAATGTAATTAACCCAGGATATTCTTTATTTTTCTATTGTAAATGGTAATAACAGTAAATTATCGTCAATAATTACGGACTGCTCACAGAATTTCCATGGACCAGACAAGGCACTTTTATTTGATAAGATTTTATAACCGCACAGACTTTATAGCTATAGAGGCAAATTACTGTTCCTGTGGTTTTGACATAATGGGCTGGGCAGATAAAGTATTTTGGGGGAAATATGAATGCGTCCAGATGTTTCATATATTTTTCTCATTGATTTAAAGTTAATTTTCCCATGATTTGGCATCAGCAGTTCATGCAAGGTTTGCGTAAAAGGCACAAATGCAGAGAGGTAGGGATCTGGAACTAGAAAGTGTAGAATTTTATATCAGTTTTAAACACAAATGATGATTTGATTGACTGTATCTAGCCAGAAATGCTGTTAGGTGTGAAACTTTGTGTTATTTCTGATATCATGCCAAGAGAATTCAAATCTATAAGCTAATAAGCTGATTGGATTTGTGCCTGTTTCGAAATGTGCACTCTAAATCAAGCCTGAGGGTACTTGAGGTCTGATTTTCAAAGTTGCCTTGAATTTGCAATTTACTAAATAATTATTAAGATATTTTCAGAGAAACAATCCAAAATTTAATCCATACCCACTTATCAAATAACGGAGACACAGAGGTGCCCTCAAAGCACAAAACCCAGATATATTTGTGTATCTGTGTCAACAGACAAATAACCTTCTGAGACCCAAAGTTTCTTCAGCCCGTGGCTATTTGAGTTTAGGGTAGAAGAAAGCAATTAATAGGATGGTAGTTCCTCCTTTTTTTATTATATGAACATCTCCAAAAGAGAGTTATTTTCTGACAGAATTTCAGCCTGCTGATAAGATATTCACACTTTGTAAGACCGATGCCGTTCACAGTGTTTTATTGCGGATACTTTATTGTTAAATCAAGTGCATTGTGAAGAATATATTTTTTTCCTTAATTTACTTGGATCAAGGGAAAACATTATTCTTCTGAGATCTCCTCGCTCATGCATGTGGGTTAGTAGTTCGGTACAAGAAACCACTTAGTTGCAGGCTTACCTTCAAGCACACACTTAAATCCCACTGAAATCAGAGAGCTTTAGAAGTGCGACTGGAGCTAAGCGTGTGTGCAACGCTTTGTGCGAAAGGGCCGTGTGCTTGGGAAGGAATTAGAGTTACACAGAACCCAAACCGAAGAAACAGACTTCAGGTTGGTACTTGAAGACTGTATTTTGTTAAACGCTTGTTCATGTGAATGGGTTGTCTGCAAAACTCATAAAAGTATGTGGCAATAATAAAACACAGTTTTCAATGAAGAGTGTTAGCCAATCACGTGTGATTTTAGAGAGTAAAACAATCCTGCA
>NW_010392368.1:62380-79639 GCF_000710305.1 Buceros rhinoceros silvestris | reverse complement strand
GCCGTTCTGTTCACTTGGGGATTTACCAGCTGAAAGAAAACATTGCAAATGTGATTTGCGAGTTTGTGACAAACTTTGCCAATAATTCGGAGCGAGATGTAAATGAGCCTGCGATAGCCAAGCAGGCTTTACCGACTTGAAACGTTCTAGTCTTAGCTGAGGTTAACAGCAGCCCTGAGGGCTGTGGGGGCGAGCAGGGGCAGCTGGGGCCGTGTGCTGGTGTCTCCGTGCATTACGCTCCCCGAACCCCAGCTCTTAGTACAGCCCAACACTGCCTCCCTGCAGGGGTTCCGTTCGGCTCCGGTCCCGCTGCCACCAGCGTCCTTCCATGAGACCACTGATTTCAGATGGAACTACAGAACCTGGCCAATGATTTAAGAGATCCTGGAAGAAGGGGATTTACTTCTAAATCAGTTTCTAGGAAGTTTTGAGAGGATTCTTGCCATTATTTTCATGAGAATGCTTTGATAACTCCATGTGAATGTTTCTGATGAGCGGAGGACAATAGTGCAACAATTCTGTCTTAAAAACAACGCGAGCTACCGTTGAAGCGACGTGTTTCGAGGGTTCGTTGAGAACAGACAGCAGTGCAAGAGGGACACATAGAAGTGCAGAGGTTTGACTTGTTGATCTTCTCGTCGTCTTTTGGCCATGAGCCAAGAGAATATTGACAAACATTGTTAAGCACGAAATAAAGTAATAATCTTTTTAAGACTGTCCATACCCTTCTAAACCTGTAGGTCTTAAACACCACAAAGCGATTGTGAGTATAGGGCTCCTAGGTTAATAGCTGGAAATCAAATGCATTAGGAAGTCCGGCCCGAAGATGCTGAGAAGAAATATTCTTTGTTCCTTTGGAAACAGCAATACTTAAGATAAAAGTAGAGCACATTTTAGAGTGGAGAGGAATCTAACTTCCAAATAAAACATGAAGTGAATATTGAAAAGAACAGCAGGGAAAGCACTTTCGATTTTCTTCCTGAGTTCCATATCCAAACTTTAAAAGTAATTTGTATTTATAGGTCTATAGTAAAATAAAAACTCAGCTTTTCCAGTAGTCTGCGTCAGTCTTTCGTATCTTATTTGCTGTTGTGGTTTGGGCTTTATTTTCCTTAAAGCAATGCTCCTTTTTTCTACATTACTGAATAGACGAAGAATATCTGACATACAACTGCACAAGCGTTTCAGGAAAAAGAAAGGCACAAGCTGATGCCTAACTGCTCAAAACTCAAATGTTGTTTATATGTTATTTGTATTATTATTATCAATTTATTACACGTTAATGGGCAAATGGGCTGATTTCAGTGCTGGTATTTGGGACTCACCCCTCGCCTGGCAGCAGTTCTGGATGTCTGATATTGCCGTCTGCTGACTCGCAGAGTCCTAGCAATGGGATGGGGTTTATAAGGGAAGGAATTACATGCTCGAGCTGTCTGTGGTAGCAGAAGATAATGTTTGGAGGTATGGGGTGGCAGCTGCTGTCCTAACCTCCTGTGTACGAGCTGCTGGGGAACTGGGCCCCCTCATTAGATAACCCTGCGGAGAGTTTTAAGCTCAGGTTGTACAGCAGACTCCACGCCACACTATTCAGCAAGCAGGTGAGTGACCCCTCCAGTGTGCGGGAACCAGCTGCTGTAACACGCATGTGTTGGGACGGTCTCGTAGGACATGGAGGTGAGCTGTCACGGGGTGCAAAACAAGCTCCTCTGTGGGTGCTGGTGTAGGAGGAATGTGGCAAGACAGCAGTGATGTCCCAGGTGCTTCATGGAGGGACACCAGGCAGGGGCAAACCGAGACCAATACCTTACCCTTTCCCACGTGGATTTAAGACCACCGTGCTGTGGTCTGTGCTCCTCTTGCATCAGCCTGGTGACCCATTCCGGCTTGAGAAGCATTCTCTTCACGTGAATAAAGCCCATAGCAATAACGACAGGGGAATCACTTCTTCCACCTCTTTCACAAGTGAAATATGATTTATGGGAAGTGCAGAAAATTGTGTATCTAGCATGCCCAAAATATCGCAGAGGAATTTGAAGCAAATTCCAGAGTTCCTGGTCATTGTCAGACTACCAGGTACTCATGGTCCCGGTCGCTGGATCATTTCTTTCATTCAT
Source organism: Buceros rhinoceros silvestris (assembly GCF_000710305.1). Lineage (NCBI taxonomy): Eukaryota > Metazoa > Chordata > Aves > Bucerotiformes > Bucerotidae > Buceros > Buceros rhinoceros. The sequence goes on along the minus strand of NW_010392368.1, from coordinate 77,525 downwards.
TAGTCTAATTCTCAATGATTTCTTTTCCTAGGTACATTCAATCAATCACCCAACCACTTCCTTTACGTGTGCAGCCACTTTTTTTCACTTGGCAAGGGGAGTTGTAGGCATTGCAATATGCTCAGAATATTAAATGTGGGAGCTCACCAATCTGTCTTTTACGCGTTCATCACATCGGGATATTAGCAACATACCTGAAATACTTTAAAAAGTCACTGAAACCTCATTTACTCACAAACTATGTCAGGTTTTCAGTGCTCACTCTGCTGAAGGCTGCACATCCCATTTTTCAGTGAAGGATGAGTAAATGGGTCTTTTCGACGGAAGGGTAAGTGAAGAACACGACGTATCTTTAATCTGGGTAAAATACAACTTCGTGGGCTTTTGATATAACTCTTACAAAAATGCCCTTCAGAAATTAGGCTGTAGCTAGCACAAACATAGAGGTAAGTAAGCAACTGCACTTTCATGTTGAAAGTCCCCCACATTCAGGGTTTTGGAGAAATGAGAATAGAAAACCATGGAAAGAAAAGCACTATGTAGAAATCATGGTTTCCTTTGTTTCTTCCAACCTTCTTCCCTCAGGTTTTAAAAAAAAGTCTCTAGAAATGGGGGGGGATCTCAGCCATATGAATCTGTACTAGTGAGTGGTTCATCTCCCCAGGAGGCCTCTCATAATAGAAAGTAATTTCTTTGGCTTGAATGTATTATTTTATAAATGACATTTTGCCAATATTAGTATTGATAACATCAACAGTACCTCTCAGTCCCCCAGGGATCATACTGAGTGGCAAGACCTAAGGACCCCAAAGCTCCCTTTGACCACTCTGCCCCTGAATATCAGCCCTAGCTGGACTTCAGCAGAGCCTTCAGGTTGAAGAGAAGGAAAACTGATGTATTAACGCTCTTGAAACAAAAGTCTTTAACCTGAGATCACCTTGTCTTGAGGGTCATCATTTGAAGGATCCTTATTCCTGTCTGAACGAAGCTCTCCAGCCGTAGATATCAGGGATTTTATAGAGTTCTTATTCTCACACCAACAGAAGGAGATTTCTGGAAACTGATGGCGAGATGAGACAGAATTTCATCTTCTGCCTTTGGGCTCTGCAGTGAATATTTCTCTTGAGAACAGGAAACATGAATGTTCCTGTTCGCCTCATGACCAGACACAGGAGGTACAGGGTAGGGGATAATTTCACCCAAATGAAAATTTTCTTTTTAGTGTCAGTTTTTGGTACCATGGATAACCTTACGTGATAGACATGAAATGTGAGTCATGTGAGTCCTGTGAAAGCCACGAAAAAACTCAAAAACAATGTCTTCAGTATTTTGCTCTTTAAATCATCTGGTCTTTAATGGGAAAAGCTGTCAATATCTTCGATTGAAGTAAGATTTCACAGTATCAGTGAAATAATTGAGAAGATGTGACTCTTGATTTCTTGGCAGTGATTTATTGCTGCTCTTCCCACGGTGGCACTGTGTTGTTATCTGCTGCAGAAGGAGGACTGAAGTGGACAGTTACTGTTTCCTCAGGATGTAGATATTTTTATCTCTTTTTTCTTTTTAGCTAGCTAATAATTGTTATCTCCCAAAGACGAATGACATTATCTCTAATGAGTGGTGTAAAACTACGGATAGGACAGAGAGAAAGTGAGTGTTGCTTGTTCTAGTCAGGGGATTTTATAGCCCTTTTCTCTCTGACTTCAAGGAAGGAGGAAAACACACCTCTTTCAAGCTTGGCTGGATTTGAAATTATCTATTGTCATGCTTCCTCTAGCTCAGCATCCTCATGGGCTGTTCTTAGCTGCATCTCTGTTTTAGGATTATATAGTCTAGTTAATGCATATGCAGCAGACTTCTAATTGCCTTTGTTGCAGCAATCCTCGGTCATCAAATTTGTCTCTCAGAGGCTGGCATGCACTCACGGAAAAAATGCTTTTTCCACAGTAGGTTCACAACTGGGGCAAACTTGAGAAGCTGGCAGAGGCTGTGGGAGCAGAGATAGAAAGCTGGAGCAGCTCTGGTAAAGCCAATGGCTGGGAGAGCACAGCCTAATCTCTATTCTACACATAAAAATTATCAGAAGGAAGAAAACAGGAGGTGTCTGCCAAAGCTGAAGTAGTGGTGCATTCACAGGCAGAAGTAGGTCAGATATGAGGGGAGCTGTTATTTAAAGAATTTATGACTTACAAATGCTTTTGGAGTGAAGTTACCAAGTTGAGGAAGTTTCTTGACGAAGATGATGTTTCTTTTTTCCCCAGGTGCATTGTTCCTTTGGTGTTTGGTTGACTGGTGGAGTCAAAGTGGAATTGTAGAAGCCCTTTGGAAGCTCAGACGTACGGAACAGAGGCAATTCCACCACTTAATTTTAAATTGTTGGCTATCAAATTAAAGTGGGATTAGATAGGCTCCAACTAGTACGAAATGGTTTTCCATTCAATCTCATCGCGTTTCCTTCATTCAAAACTGGGCTGAACTGGACCCCTCTGTCTCTCTCATATGGTTTTTAGAACTTTATTTTTCATATTCATTTCTCAGTGACACTTGTTAGCCCTTAAAGTGTGTATTTCTCCTTAGCTAGCAAAAGCAAGCCTTACTCTCGTTTACATCACACACACACAGACAGTATCAGTCAACCCACACCAGCACTACAGCTTGACCTAGCAAGTGCTGGAGAACGGTGTGTTGTAACAGGCCTTGCAGTTTTATTCAACAGTCTTAAAAACAGTTGAAAAACAAGATTCACAGCGAAACACAGGAAAAGCATCACAACCTTGTTTTCTGTCTTTAATTGGTAAAATGTGTCACTGCCATTACAATCTTTCTCTAGTAAGACAGTAAGATAATGTCTTATTGAAAAACATGTGGGCACCATCCTCCCCATAACCTAACCTCTGTCTGGGGACTATCCAAGACTCTTATTCCTTACATGAATTTTTTTGCAATGAAAAAAGTCTCATCAAGATCAAGAAGCTGTCTGTCAGATTGAGCCAAAGCATGAAACGTGACTGTTGGAAAGGCCTGGCTAGACACTGTGTGTTAAGACTCACTTCTACGACATGACCACTGTCTGCTGGCTGGAAAGCTCTAGTTAATTGGTAAGAGAACAACCACCACGGGGATGGTCATCTGCCACCTCTCCAGGGTCTCTGGCTTTCACATCATCACAAGTTTTATGTGAATCGTGGGACCTAGAGCATGGTTACTTATCACCTGTGCTCCTCCCTGAAGAAGAGTAATATCAACCATACACTTCGAGTGGCAGAAGGTCACAGCCGTAATGCTGAGCAGCCGTTTTTCAACGATAGCCTGAAATGTGTCTCTCCCGTTAGCCCGTCTCCCCAGAGCTGCTGTTCCTAGCTTTTGCCAAACCGTATAAATCAACGACTACCACATTGCCCTATCAGCGTTTTTCAGCTTTCTTACGCAGGAAGAGGCACTATCTCTAAGAATAACCTCCAGTGAGAAAGAATTCCTTCTTCTCATCCACACCAGCTCTGTTAAAGCCCAGCTTTCTGCCTCCATCTTTTAGGACAGGGCTTTAGAAACCATTTCACCTCTAAGTTTTTGAAAACCCTCCAGAACCAGATTTATGATGGGTTGAGACTGCTGCAGTGAGGGAGATAGACGCAATTATTATCATATGTATTTTGCTAATATTGTGCATATTTTTAGCTTGTGACCTATATTTAACAAATATATGCAATGTGACACATGCCATCAGAAATTAGACATGTCATTATGAAAATATGAAGAACGTGACACGCACCATTAACACGTGTCAAAAGTCATTAGAATCCTTCTCCGTTTAAGCTACCCCAGCATTTCGAAAATGGGGAAGACCAGTCTCTTTAGGAACACATAGTTTAGCTGGTGCACCTTTGATTTTTTCTGATAAAGGCTCCTGGCTAAATTCTGTGTCTTTACCCCGTATTCTTTGCTTGCTGACATTACATCCAGTCTCTTCTGGTCAGAAAAGACGCAGCACAGAAGCATGTTTCTGGTAGCATGTGACACATACTGATGGGATTTTATGCAGATTAAAATGCAAACCAAGTTGATAATCTCATGCAAAGTATTTTTCAGTTCTAAATCAGGAGCAGTCCTGTTTCCCTCCCACTAAGTCTTTCAAGAAGTCTTGAACTTTGCTCTTCTTCCCTGAAAAAGCAGGTTGTATTTCTTGCTTTCTCCATTCTCAGTACAAAGTAATGAATTAAAATTAAATTGCTAGAAATCTTACAGGGGCTGCATCAACAGCAAGTGTTAATACCTCTGGTGCTATCAGAGCCATCTCCACTTTAATGAGGCTCTTTGTTACTAGAAAAAGTGGATGAAAACCACTTTCAAGCCAAAATAGCTGGTTTGTGAGGGCTGCCTCAACAACTGGGTATTAAAGAAACCCACTTTTACAATCACTCAAGAGTTTGTCAAGGAAAAATAGTATATATTATATCTATGTACATATACTGTTATTAAGGGAATAATAACGCTTTGAGCATCCCCTCAGGCATGTGCAGAGGAGAGCTCTGAGCTTCTGCACAGCCAGGCTGGGGAGATGGGATGAAACAACTGGGTATTAAAGAAACCCACTTTTACGATCACTCAAACAAGAGTTTGTCAAGGAAAAATAGTATATATTATATCTATGTACATATACTGTTATTAAGGGAATAATAACGCTTTGAGCATCCCCTCAGGCATGTGCAGAGGAGAGCTCTGAGCTTCTGCACAGCCAGGCTGGGGAGATGGGATGAGATACACCACAGTGAAGAAACAGAGCTACTGCTGAATCTGGGACTGCTACCTGCTGAGGGTGTGTTCTGACACCCAGGACAATCCCTGCCCTGCCTGCCCTCTCCCATTTTACACCTTTAAAAAGTGTTCATTGGACTTGGGAGATGAGGAAAGTTATTTTTCTTCTTTCAAAGTTTTCAGGAAGGGAACACATTGTTCCAAAGCTCCTCGAGGTTGTTGCATTTAGGAATGCTGCAAAGTTCAGTCCCACCCTCGGTCAGGATTGTGGGAGGAGGGTTGTTCCCGGGTCTCCCCTGGAAAGGTCTGGGACAAGGTGGGCAGAGGAGGACGGTAAGGCCAGGCTGCGAACGTGGTCCTTTTTGCAGAAGGTGGCAGAACGAATGAGCATCTGTCCTGTTGAACTACTGGTGAGCGAGTAGATAAGTTTTAAAAGCTTTGTCAACGTCAATTTGCTTCCAGCCTTCCCTGACGTCCAGTCAAAGGCATCTTAGGAGCCGTCCTCAAGAACTTCCCATCCTGAGATCTCATGCTCTATTTGTCCCTGGTGACTGCCGGCCTTTGATTCATTAGCGCAGACAAAGTGATTTCCTTCCGCCCCTTTCCTCCGCATCCCAGGCTGAGGATTCAGCTTCTCCGCGCACAAGAAAACATGTCCTGGGAAGTCCTAAAATGAAAAACGTTTCATCGCAGCTTGTTTGCTCGAGAAGTCTTACCCTCTCCTGACACACTGATCTCCTTCGCCCTGCTTTTGTTCTCTCGTTAGAACACCCGGTTCCCCGCATTATGCCATGCCAAATGTAACACACACAGGATGTGCTTGTCAGTGTGTCAGGCTCAAAAACCTATGATTAAAAATTATGTTGCTCATTAGTCACTGCAAATCAAACTGAGAACAATGCTCTCCGGCCAATTTGTAAGCAAGCATCCTGTTCAACCTGTTCCACGATTTCTCTTTAAGGAAGAGAAGAGACCAGCTCATAAATAAATAACTCCCTAATTCTGCTGGAGACACATACTGAGGACAGCTTACTGGATGAATAAATATTCCATAATTTCATTTTCTACAAAATTGCCTCCTACGAATTTTGGCTTCAGATATCCCTAATGCCAATAATGATTCATAAATATTTTATGAAAGTGAGTGCAGTGTATGTATGTGTGTGTGTGTGAGATGTATGCCTGGTCTCGTGTGAACAAAGAATTACCATTAAAAGTAACAAATTAGTATCCTGAGAATACTGTAAGAACATCACACTAGTGAGAAAACCCTCAGTCTGAAGACAGATGCATGATTCTCTTCTGTTTGTGAGCACCCAAAGCCTATGTGAAAAAGCGTCAATATCACAAAAAAGGAATTTCCAGTGTAACTTTTGTGTATTTTCTCCTCCACAAACAATGCTTTGGTTCTCTCGGGCACCTAGGAGTCTAGGAAGAGCTTTGAAACCCATCACATCATTCCCTCACGTGTGCAAATTAACATTTATGGCCAGAGACAAGGCTGATTTCAGTCCCTGCCGAAGAAAAACGCAGTTTCTTACGCTTCCAGCAGAGCTGAAGAGAGCGGCTGATGGCACAGCACCACAGCCCGTCCTGCCCGGTGCTCTCGGGAAAGTAGCTGCTTATAGGCAGAAAGCGAACACGGTGTGCGTATACGAAGGTGCTGAAATAACCGAGGCACGGCTGCAGCTGCCATCTGCCCCTTACCAGCATCAGCTGCAGGGACACAGCTTTGGGCAGCTCCAATCTCCGCAGAGGGTCACCTAACATTCAACACAGCCGTTTCCTCCCGGCCAGAAAAACAGCCCTGGGTTTGGTTCAGAGCACGGGAATCGGTACTGGCCTGTCTTCCCAACGTCCCGTGTTCTCTACAGAAGAGGCCAGAACAAAAAAGGCGCTGCCAGGGTCTCCAGCAGTTGCAAGACAACGTGCTCGCATAGAAACGTCCTTCCTGGTGGTAATTAGAGGTTGTTCGGTACCTGGAGGCACAGAGGTTTTTACTCTTGAAGTGATCTTGTTTGGTTTAGTCATTACTGGCCCACCGAGATCACTGTTACAATCTTGACTGAACTGTCTTGATTGATTTGGTGACATTTGTGTATGTACAAAAGGATTGCAGCAGGAGCGAGAGCGAGCTGGCACGTGGCTCCAGCCTGAGGACTAAGAACGTATTTATTCCATTTTTGATTGCTGGTTTTTTTAGGAGCAGTAGGTGCTATGTGCTCTATATCTTGATTACATTTTGGTTCATCAGGTTAGGGTCTATTCTGGTTTGCCTGTTAATTTTCTGAAACAGTGCTCGTTACCCAGTAGACCACAACAAATCACCCACAGCTGCTATACTCCATTATCTTGCTCTCTTTTAGCTCCTAGATCACTGACCCAGTGAAAAGCAAAGACCCTTCAGAGATGGGCTGGTCTGCGACGGCTGTACCAACACACTGGGGGCACTGGGCTGCTCCCCACTCTGCAGGGCACGTGCCTGCATTTTCTCCAACAGAGCACATGTGCTTCTGCAAAAGTTCATTTCCAGCAGCACATGAGGCTGCAAACTATATTCCCCGAGACGGGGTGAGTCCCACTGTCTGCCCATCCCGATCCCCTAAAATTAAGGAGAAAAGAAAATATTTCTCTCAAATCTAGTTCCACCATGCTCTGGTGCAGTAGGGAAAAAACATCTCTTTCTGGTTTTGACTCAAACGTGTATGAATTCAGCATACTAGCAGGAAATCAGGTACTTTTATAGTATTATATTGCTTGATACTCCCTTTGTGTTCCTCTCGGGAGGTGCCAGCTGAGCAGAGCAGCTCTGCTCCAAGCAGCATTCAGGAACTGAGACCCACGATAACGCGTACAGGCGTCAGGTCAGATAAGCAGTGAGAATTCCCAGTCTGAAAGGACAGAGGTCGCGTTCTTCGAGATACGCCAATTGACGACACCGCTTGCATTTTATGCTCGGGAGGTTTCTGCCTCCAAAACCCAGCTCAGGTAGCAGGTGAGACAGCACTGAAGAGGGTCCATCCGAACTTTGTGCAGTCTCTTTTTAAAATACTGACACAACCAACCTCAGTCAAGATAGTTTTCCTATTCAGGACTTCTCATGCTGTTCCTTACTTGCCAGACAAACAAATATTTGTCTTATTTCCATCCAATTCAGCTCTTTAACTCCTCTGCAAATCTGGAGTAACTAAAATAACCAAACTGAGAACTTACCTGGCTGCTCAGAACAGTTTCTTAGGCTGTTTTGTAACGTGTTTGCCATTTTCACTATTTGTGTGATGAATATGGTTAATATAAGCTGGGGAAAAAAAAAAGAAATATGTTAATCTCATACAGATCGTAACAGAATTAGTGGAAAATTAAGGCTGCACTACAAGAATGAGATTAGCCGTATCAAAGCCATTTCTGCATGGTGTCTCTTGCTCTTGAAGACCTTCCACATTCCTAGTTATTGGAATTTGCTGGTTGTCTTTTCCACTTGCCAGGTCCTTCCTATTGCCCTCTTTACCTGGATCTCTCAAACTGTACATTCAGGTTTTGTTTGGGCCAAAATAACACTCAGCAAGGTGGGAGACTTGTTTTAATGTCTCTGGTCTTGCTTGCCTGTACATCCCACTGCCCTGTTTTCTCCATTACCCTTGTCCATATTTTAATTCAGTCTGGGCTTTATTAGGGTGTCTCATCAATATCACCTGAAATTCAAGTTTTATCTTCTGAAGTACTCCCAGTTCCTCCAAATTCACAAATCTGATAAGAAACTTTTCTAGTCAATCGTGCGGGTCACTAATAAAGGTATTGTATAACACACAGAATGCAGAACCCCATTTGATGTATCTTTCCCTTTTAATAAAGAATCATGAATTCTTTGTCTGTCTAATCAGTTTTGCAGCCAACTCTTGTTTCATTAGATCATGCATTCTAAAAACTTAATAACTGTCAAATTGCTAAATTATAGGATTATAGGTCAAGAAATGGGAAAATTAGAGGAAATAGAAGTTTGCAGTATTTTCCATAGCCCTGACCCTCAGTTGTAGGAATTCACCCGTCATTGAGACTGGAGCATTTTGCGAACAGTGCCCAAGCTCTAAGGCAAGGCATTCTGCTCCTGTCACGTAACTAGCAATGACTGCAAACCAGTGATTTCAGGACTGCTAAAACAGTGATGCTAATTACACCAGCCAATCTTCCTTCATCAGCCGTATTCTTCTGGTCTTGAAGTGGGGAGGATTATATTTTGAGGTACAAGGATAAAAGTCTATTGCTTCACTGAGCACCAGTGGGTGAGATATGAGCTGTGTATGCTGATAAGCTCCTCATTAAAACAAACGTATTGATGGCAGTATTGTCTATTAAGACAGCGTAATATATAGACAGCTGGATCATATATAATTTAAACTGTTCTCACTTTACAAACCTGACAACTGAACAAATATAATTGATTCATGTATTGCAATATTCATTCCATTAGTTGGAATATATATCCAAAATTGAAGATGTCAATCAAATAAAATGAATGCCTCTTTTTGTAGAGCACTGTGACTCCTTTTATTAAACCACGAGAAAAAAATCAATCACTATTTTTGGATTCCGATTCAACAAGAGTGTGACTCCTGTGAGTTTGTGGCAATAAATACACGTGTTTATTTTAGCCACGCTAGAAAATTACTCTGGATACCTTTGATCTATTAAACGTGTAAGAAAATAAGCTATTTGTGATAGCAGCGTCATCTAAACACTTTAAACAAATAGTTTCACTGACATATAGGCACAGGAGATAGTACTGATTCTCTCTCACACCAATTTTACACTCCATTGGTTTCCGTGAAAGTTACTCTTGATTTACACCAGTGCAGAACAGACTGGAGCAGCCCCGTATTTTAACTGCTGTCTTTCACACGCTGATCTGCGGCTCCCAAGCTGCTGGATGAATAAAGCTGAGGCAAATATTGCAGGTTCTGTCTGCGTTTTTGTAGTAATTTACTTCTGAACCTTGGGAATAAGAACAGAAATCTGTCATAAACAAAGCGCTCGTTGCCATCGTCTGGAGCTCTGTCTGCGCTCGCTGAGTGGGTCTGCTCTGCTTGCTGTGTAAAACATGCTGTAAGGCATTTTCTTTTTCAAAAAGGATGCACAAATGCTATTTTAATACCTTCAAAGTTCCTGACGCCGGCTCTCGGCTGCAGGTGTGGTGTGACAGCCACAGGCACTGCTGAGAGCGGTGCGCAGCTTGGACCTGAGCAGATGTAACCCATCGTGGGCATGTGGAGGCACTCACGGCAAATCCCTTCTTGACCGGCTACAAGAGACAAGGGGAAGGAAGATGGGAAGGGGGGAACTTTGCTGAGAAACCACGATCTATGTTTTTAATTGGTCTCATCTCACCTGGTCAACCAGGACCACCTTCTTCCTTTTTCCATTGTGCTTCTACAATAGGTGTGTCCTGTCTGGTACCCAAGGAAAGGATAAGCCTGTGCAGCTCTCCCCAGAACAACAGTTTATATTATCATGGAGGTTTGAATGTTTACGTGGAGCGTTTTAGCTTTGACCTGTCTCTGATAGTGCTGCTGCCTTAAACCCAGACATACAGTGTGCTGCTGTGGTCCCTCCTCACGCATGGAGAGATAAAGATGTGGAAGTCCCTATGTGTCTAAGCTGCAACGTTATTAAAAAATATTATATTTAAATTAGAGACATTATCACACTCTTAATATACAGAAATATTGTATTACCTTTATATAGAAATGTGTAGTATTGTATAGAATATACATTACGGTATTCCAGTGTAGACTCACCATTTATTGAAATAAATGGAATCGAATTTCTTATACATGTCAACCAAGCTCTTCCAGCTGGAGTCAAACCACAGGCTCAGAGCGTCCCAAGAAGGAGATTACCCAGTCCCAGAGGCTACCAGGGTCAGCCCTGCTCCCCATCCAAATGGAATCCTGCTGCAGAAGGTTTTGGGAAGGGGCATGAAGAGTGATGCTCTTATTCAAAGGCAGCAGCAAATAAACGCACTCAGCTGAGCATCATAAAATACACTACACACAAAAGGCTGCATAATGCATACTTAACCACACTGCGACTTTTAAAAATTAATACTGCCTACAATTTTTTTCCTAAGCATTACTCTGTAGCAACAGGCCCAGACATGGTCTGCAGTAAATGTGCTCAGTGTCATACGCATGCAAAATTTTCTAATGCTGTTACCTGGTTCTCTGGACAACCACACCAGGAATTTCTGCCGGTTTATCCTACCTTAGTCATGATACAGAAGAACAGCATTTTTCCTCGGGATACGGCTAAATATAAAACTGCGCAGTGATGGATGGACAAAGGATTATCTAAATTCGTTCTCTCAATTCCCTCGCTGTTATCTGTTGTACGGTGCTACTGTACATGCAGCTCTGCACGTAGTAAGATCTTGATCATCTCCATCATGGCTCTGCGGTCTAACACAATGAGCTCCACACAACTTCTTGTAAAGTATTTTGTGGCTGAAGCAGCAAGACTGCAGTGGGAGGAGCTCTGAGGTCACAGGTACCACCTGAATTAATGACTTTCCTTCTTGCAGGACTAACTCGCTGCAGAGAGCTGGGCAAGACCCACCACCTGCAGCTCCCACCCTGGTTTGTCCAGTTAGCCCTTTGTGGTGGGTTCAGCCCATGGCTCAAGCTTTGCTCCGAACGCATCCTTCTATTTTCTGCTCTCCTTTTACAGCTCTGGACACACGCAGTGCAGGGCAGAGCTGGGAGCACTTTGTGTGGTCAGTGGAGATTTTGGTGACCAGGGATCCAGGCTGTGAGTGCTGGCTGCAGAGTCCCAGCTTCACTGTCCTTTAGGGTGAAGTAATTTGAATAGCTGTGAAGTAGTGGCAGCATCATTTTCACATTTTAAAATTAAGCGTTAGGCAAGATAAGCAGCATACAGCATCTTTTCTGCCCAGGAAAACCTTATTCCTACAGAGATACGTGGTATCTAACTGTCACTGTAGACTGACGTATTATGCAATGAGAGAATTTCAGAATCTTTATATTTACGTGAAGACCAGAGGCTGTGTTATGAGATAAAGACAACCCCCTCTTTTTGTTATATCAAATTAACAGAGTCATTAATGTGCTTTAGTATGGGAACCCTCTACACACCCTCAGCTCAGCTCTGTCACCAACAGGCCGTGCTCTGGCCAAGTCCTGGTTGGAGAAGCTGAGAGGGACAGGAGATGCTCTACAATCCTAAACTCTAAATACCGCCTGAGAACATTTCTTGCTGGTCCATTTTTCAAAGTCGAAAGGTTGTCCCCTTTATGTTCTTTCAGGTATTAGCCATCTTGAAAAGAGAGAGGAGTGAGGAGCAAACAGCTCACACGACACAGCAGGCAGTATTTTCCCTCCCGGCTGCAGAGGGCTCTGACAAACACCCATTCATCACCCCTCAGTAAATTGGTAGATGCTAGATTAGAGTTTTCTTTGCATGTGATCACACAAATTCCTTATACAAGAGCTGGTCAGCAGTGGGGTGACAAGGGTGGAGGCTCTGGGCTTGCTCACATCATGGTGATTTGTGGAGGACACAGAAGGGGGACTCAGGGCAGCGGAAGCAATAGCGAACGATGGCATTTTTCAGATGTTGGAGAGGGGATACAGCTCCTGAGCGACTCTTGATAAATGCACAGGAGAGTCATTGGGCCAGACACAGAAAACTGACTATTTTCCAAAGAGCAGAGAGGAATTCTTTCACTGGGGAAAACCCAGGCCACTGGGTGGCATGAATCCCCTCCCAGCCAGCCCACACCATGTCAGACAGGTGACTTCCTGCAAGCCTTCCTTTACCATCCAGCAGGTTTCCTGGCTTCTAGGTTGAACCAGCCCCACAGGGCTCATCCTAGACCCTGGAAACAATACCTTCCTTCCATCACATCTGGATGAGCCTGCTCCCTCCCGTCACACACCCAGCGGTTTTCCCAGGGAATTTTCTCTGTCTTGCCCCTTGCTCCCAGGCTGCCTGCCTGCCTTCCCAGCTGGCCCAGCAGAAGCAACCCCCCTCCCTCCAGCACAAAGTGACATGCAGGAGGGCGGCAGCAAGCAGCTCTCCCCCACCTCCATCCTGACGTGCCTTTGTATGTAGCACAAACTCTGCGGCACATACATATGAAACCGTGAGCAATGCAAACAGCTCAGCCATCCATCACAGCACCATATGGCTGGATGTAAAAAATAGGTCCTAAAGATTGTATTATAATGAACAGAAAGAAGAGTCCTCACCATTATGAATAGTTCAACCTTTGTATATGTATAGCTATATATATCTATTGTTTTTGTTTATGTATATATAGACACATACAAATTCAGATCTAAATCAAACAATTGATTTAATACGTGTTTACAGAGAGGAAGGATCCCAAGCACCCACAGGAATATGCTTCAGAGGGTCACAAATCAATCAGAAAGAAACCTAGATTTTTAAAATTACTTTAAATGAGCCTATATTTAAAAGAAAAAAACCACTACATCAAGTCACAAATGTGAGTCTTGCCTGAATCGACCTGGCAAAAATAGAATTTCTTAGAAAGAGAAGTCACAAATCAATCAGAAAGAAACCTAGATTTTTAAAATTACTTTAAATGAGCCTATATTTAAAAGAAAAAAAACCACTACATCAAGTCACAAATGTGAGTCTTGCCTGAATCGACCTGGCAAAAATAGAATTTCTTAGAAAGAGAAGAGGGCTGCTGTTCAACGCACCATGCCCTGTGTCGGCAGCCGCAGAGGAGAACTTCAAACACTTTGCTCTCTCTGGCTGCTGCTGTGGCTGGAAAAACACACCTCCCAAATGGGCACTACTGCAGCACTGGCTTGCTTCTCCCCAGGCAGGCTCTTCACAGCGAGCTCGGCTGATTTCTTCTCTTTAAACTATCTCTTTCTTAAGATTTCAGGAATTGAAATGGTCTATAATGGTGAACCCGCTCATCTTGCACTTACCCCTACCTGCTCTGCCACCTTCCCCAATGGTTTCCAGATCTACTCAGACTCTACAACACCCTGAGAACTTACCTGCAGGATTTCCATTAAATGCTAAGCAGGAACAAAACCAAACCCCCAGTGGAGGATTTTACTACTTTTGTCAACCTGAAGTGGTATTTCTAACCGTAAACCTGATATTACTGTGGTGTGAAGAGGGAAGAGCATTAAGGCATGACAGGCAGGCTTCACTGAAGGCAACCATTCCCTATTCTGCCACAGGAATATCTGGGAGAAAAATGCAGGATGGACACCGGGAAAAAATATTTTAACAGGAAAGTCCATTAAACAGCACAATTATTTCCATTCTAAAGCTGTTGGCTTCTCTGTCACTGGAAATTTCTAAGGACAGGTATGATGTGGTTAATCTTTTCTCTAGGTCAACTGAAATAAATGGCTTCCTGAGATCCCTCTACCTGCATTTGCTATGGTTCCGGTGATCTAGATTAAGCATCTCAACCACAAGGCTGTGACTCTTTGGAAGAACTCCTTTCCCCTCTGTTTTCAGAGCACCACTTCATCCCCAATAGGAATGATAAAGTTGTTGACATCTCAAGACATGAAGAATAGCTGTGGGGTAGGAAATAGCCTTTTCCTTATCCATCTGTATCTGGATTGCTGGGTTTTCATCTCTAAAAAGTCAGTTTTGACCAAAATGGCTTAAGTGATAAAAATAGCTAATATGTTCTTTTCTTTATGTCTCCATTTTTCTGTATATCTGAAAAAAATAGGAAAGCTCTTGGAGGAATTTCCTGGGTAAGATCAGGAAAAGTTCTGGTCACACACAGCTTCTACTGCACTCACAAATGTTGCTTTGCTAATTAGGAGAGAAGAAACTTGAGTCTCATGTTCAGCTCAAAGAGTAAACACATGCTTTTGGGGGAAAAAAAAAAAAACCCACATACCAGGAAGGTCTGAGCTCACTGCAGCTTGGCATCACTTTTTTTTCCCCATCTGTAAAGGGAAGAGATTTTCCTCTTGGCACATTTTCCATGATATCTATAGCATGAAAACGTGTTCTGAGGAGCTGCCGGCGATGGGCTAATACAGCGTAATGGAGTCGTTATCCCCTATTCTGCAGCAGGTTTACAAGTGAGTAAAAATGATTTAGAAATGATACTGAAAACTAAACGTCTTTCTGCCTTTTACACAATGAAACCAGTGGGACAATCCAGGACCACACAAAGGTTTACGTGCACAACTGATGCATTTTCAGGCTGATTTGCCTGTGGACCATACAGACACAGAAGCACGATAGGAATCAAAAGTCCTGAAGTGCGATGTGAACAAAATAAGCAAAAATATTAATTGAAAATATTTTCGTATCAACATGTTTAAAGACAAGTGTCAAAAAAATCACCCTCTTGTCCTGCTGA
>NW_010392368.1:59759-62368 GCF_000710305.1 Buceros rhinoceros silvestris | reverse complement strand
CATGTGTCAAAAAAATCACCCTCTTCTCCTGCTTAAAAGGGAGAAATGAGCAGTCAGGTTTATCCCATAGCAGTGCTTAGTGCCAGATTTTTTCAGCTTTACCTCTGGACAAAACAGATCAGTTACACTGAGGTGTCTGTGCTCCCTTCGAGATAAACGCTCCATGTAGTTTTTTATTTTAGTCTTTATCACAGGGATGTGTTTCTTCCCATCAACCTCGTGCCGCCTCTGGACAAAACAGATCAGTTACACTGAGATGTCTGTGCTCCCTTCGAGATAAACACTCCACATAGCTTTTTATTTTAGTCTTTATCACAGGGATGCGTTTCTTCCCATCAACCTCGTGCTGAAACCTCAGTGGGGGTCCTTATTGGCATCAATGCTTTATAGACTAGGATGAAGTTTCATAACTACTCATGAGAAGACATGTATCTCCCCGGAAAAGGTAAAATATTTGGAAATATCCGGGAAACTTCTAGAACTCAGCTACTACGAGGGCAGAACTTGTTAGGTGAGTAAAATGCACATTTAAAATTTGCCCACAAATAAAGCATCCACCTGTAAGCAACCATTTCCCACAGCAGGGGCTCACTTCTAAGCCTCCGTTTTGCAACAGGAAGGCAACCCAAAAGACCAGGAGCCTGGAGGGTAATTAGCGCATCGGCACAATGGGGTTGCTTTGCACTCTTGTAATCGTTTCGTGAAGCCTGGATGGCAATTTGGAAAGCAGTTTTTAAATGGGTGGTTTTAAGGAAATTGCTAAGATCTTACAGGCTGGGAAAGACTCATTTGTTTCAATTACTGGAACCCAACATTGAGGAACTTCTGCAGCAGGCAAGGGCCCTGCTTCTCCACTGACCTCCGCTTCATCTAATCACGACCTGGCATAAAGCAATCTGATGTGACGGTGGTTTATGCTCTGATGTTAATGGGTGGTAAGTCAGCACAGGCCTGAATTGGCTTGAAAAGTGCTACCTTTGTCCCCGGAACCAACGCTGGGTGTTCAGAGCCCCTTTTGCCAGGGGAAAGCTGTACAAGGGCTCTCCAAAGCAGGGCTGTCAAGACAGGGGAAGTGGGCTCTTGCTGTTTCGCAGCATTTCTGTGGCTAGAAAGCACTTGCACTGAAAAATGCAAAAGCCACAGCAACCACATCCTTGTTACTGGAGTGCTCCTGGGCATGGGGTGTCACTGGCTTTCGCTGGAAGTTGACTGCCATCTTTATTCTCACAATCTGTTGATGTTTCTTCAGCATCACCTTCTGGCATTGTCTGCAGGTTTCCTCTGCTTTAATTTCCTCCTCCAACATCTCCTTTGGCTAGAAAGTTGCTCTTTCTAATCTGCCGCGTCTCAAATCGAAGCCTGGAGTTCTTTATTTCAGAAGAAAATACGACCGTTGTAAGGAAACTCAGCCTCAACAGCTGGCTGATCAAATATACATAAGGAAGAATCTGCCGCCTGGTCTTTTATAGCTCTCTTTTTCCTGTAGTCATCATCCAACTCTCTTTTTCCCTGGTACAACATTACAGCATATTACATGACTTGTCTGTCAAAAGCCTCACCTGAAACACACTCCCAGCCCTAAACAACTCCTGACTGCCAGATTGCCGCTGCTCAAGATCAGGGCTCAGCTTAGATGTTTGTTAATCAATAGGTTCCAGATCTATGACACAAAATGAAAACATTAACAAGATGGAGCTAAAAATGGGTTTTGCTGCAGCCAAGGAGCAGCACTAAGCTGTTGTGCTCAGAGTGAAGCAGGGGCTGCGTTTCTAGGGACTCTGCTCTGCTGTTTTTCCACAAACTCAGCTCTGATTATTTTGCCTAAGATAAAGCTCTGCTGGGCAGGTGGGGGATAAAGCAAAATTCAGCTTATTGCTAGGCCCTTTACCCCACCTCTGCGGGCGTTAATTTGTGATATAAGTAAATAGCTTAGGACAAAAGTGGGCACTCCACATTTTTATACAAGGGACAATCAGTACAATGTCGAAATCCTGCAAACGTTCCCCAAGTCCACACACAACACCGCAATATTGCATAAAAATGACTATAACATACTATGACATAATAAAAATGATCTGGCAGAATATTTCTGTGCTAACAAAGATAAAAGAGAAACTCAAAGACATCACTCACTTCAGGTTGACTGAGTTTTGCACTACTTGAATCAATTTACGTTATCCCAGATTTAATGCACTGCATTGCATTAATTGGGAAAACCGAACGCATCAGTGTGATCAGCAATACAGTTACTGACTTCTGCGGTAACCAAGTTACCCGAAATCCAGAATTATTTCATATTTCCAAGGACAAATCATGCGCACGTTTATGGCTCCTGATGACTAGATCAAGTGGAAGAACTCAATGCATATCCATCAGGGATTGCATGCATACTTAATTAAGTATGAAATAATAAATGTCTGATTTCTACAGGATAGGGTAAACATCCAATTAAAATAAGATGCAGTATACACTTTTCCTTCTCATTAGTCAAAGCATAAAACATTTTTAATTTTCCTAAATAATTTACTTGTATTAAAATAAAGTGAAATGCTTTAAACATTAATAGGGTACTTTACAATGCTGTAGTCAATAAGTTGCTATATGAAGGT
>NW_010392368.1:59234-59566 GCF_000710305.1 Buceros rhinoceros silvestris | reverse complement strand
GAAGAGTCTGCAGTTCTCAGCAGAGCAGGGTCCCACCAAGGCGAGGGAGCAGGCACCTGGCCAAGTTACACTAAAATCACAATGAAACCCCGTAGACAGTGGCAGAACCCACCAGCGACGTGAAACTCAGTGGCTGGAGCCTGCGGGTGCAGCTCCCCCATTCTGGGCTCCCTCCAAGGGAGATGATGCCCAGGACCAGCTTCTTGTTGGGCATGGGTTATGCCACACCATGCCCTCAGCTGTTGGGCAGCTCAGGGCAGTAGAAAATTTGGAACCAGCAATTTTGAATATGGAGGAAGAAACAGTCTTTTGACCCCTGGATAGTCAAAAAC
>NW_010392368.1:58731-59039 GCF_000710305.1 Buceros rhinoceros silvestris | reverse complement strand
CTGAGCCACCTCCGTAACACCAACCGCCAGCTTTCCGTAGCACGTCTGTAGGCAGCCTGGGCATTGCAGCCCGTCACCGACAGCAGCAGCAACACTGGCCCTGTACCGTGTAGTCCAATTACCAGCATAAATATTTTGTTTCCAACCCCAGGATTTATAATGCAGTTGGTCAACTTCTGTAAGCGCGCATGGTGTTGACACAGCCCATGTGTGCTGGACCGTAACCCTTCCCTGCACCGCAAGCAAGGGCGGAATTCTCAATTTCCAGAAACCAGATGGGCACAAGAGGTTTTAGAGCTGTGAATTTG
>NW_010392368.1:55250-58537 GCF_000710305.1 Buceros rhinoceros silvestris | reverse complement strand
GCAGGAATTTCAGCTTCAATTTTCTGCTAAGAGTCAAGGTGTGGATGTTAAAGTCTGGCTCTCTGATGAGAAAACACATGTACTGACTATCCAAGCAGGTTGCTGGAGTCAGTGAATTAGGACTGCAGCACATTACCAGCGAGTACATAATAGGTTTGTGCAGCAAAACTGAATTAACATATTTTCCTCATGGATCATTTTGCAACATAGAGGAAATGTCCCTCAAACGGTTCATTATATAGCTATGGCTGTAATAAATAAGAATTAATTTCATAATAAGAAATTATTAAATACTGTCTTTTATCAAGCAATGTAGGTAATATCCTACTAAAACCTAGATTTACAGCTCAGATAATATATAGAAACATGGCATTTGGCTGGGACAGCTTTTAAGATTTTTCAAATGCTAGAATCACTTTTCATTAAAACTGTGACAGAAACTGAGAAACTGGCGCAGTGCCTTTTCTTATATGTACATTAAATCATGCACTCCCTGGCAGGGTTTTTACATTTTCTTCTGTATATAGAAGTCATGTACAATATCTTTCCTGAGTCACCCCATCTATGTAAAGAAAGATATATTTGCCTTGGAACGAGTGTAAAAAAAGTGTACTGCCCCCCAAACCCCCAACTCCTGCGGGCACAACTCCCCAGCGCTGGCTACTTGGGGTAATTGATAAATAAAATCGAGAGGTGATTGTGGCCAAGGCCACGCTGACCTCAGCGGTGCTGCTGAGCAGGCGTGGAAATGGGTATCTGGGGGCAAGAAAGCGCCTGGCACTGAGGAGAAGCCCCTCTCCCCCCCTTTGTTTTTGTAGGTCCCCTGTCCAATTAAACATTCAATTTTGCAGAAAACAGCAGCGACTCTCTTCTCTCAGGACTTGCTGTGCTGCAGCACCTTTCTTTGCTGGTTATATTTTTATGAGAAGCTGTTCTTATAAAATACACTGGAAGGACCTTTTGTGGTGTCCTATTATAAGCTGGGTATCATAAGCCCAGGAAAGAAATTAAAACCAGCTTTAGTCCTGAAAAGACCTTTGCCTCAGGGAACGGCTCATTATTTGAAAACAGAAAAGATGATTAGTACAAACCAAAGCAATTCAAGCTGACAAATTCTGCCTGCGGTCCCCAGGGCCTCGGTAGGGTGAGCCGAGAGGAACGTGGACCTTCCCTAGGGCTGCTGCCCGTGCAAGGTTCTCCGTGGGCTACGCTGCAGGCAGGGTCACTGTCTCCCCCACCTTTGGCTTATGAGCATCACTGAAACCTCCTGGAAGTGAACATTTTTTTCCTTGTGTTCCTCACAGAAAAGAAATGCAGACACCACCCTCTCCAACTCCCCAAACTCCTGGGTAGCTATGTCAAAGGAAAGGACCCCCCTCACTGTCCACAACCCGCTTCTTTCTACAGGAGTCTCATTTCTGTGACAGGGTTGGCGGAAACCTAAATTAAATTTGGGATCTAATTTTAAACAGAATCTCAACCTCCTGAGTAAACAATAGATGGAGCCTGCCTATTAAATCATCATGTTTTAATTAAATTCTTTGCAGCTCGTGAGTTCTTTGAACTGAGCTCGGTGATAAACGCACTGTAATTTTAATAGGGTTATATTTTGTGCTAAACTCACTGAGAGCAGTGACACAAGATGTATACCGTGTTCCCACAAAATTCTGCATGGTATTTCCTGATAAGTGCACGCTTGGTATGTGACAGGGCAGCTCCACGGAGAAACAAAGGCAATGTAAAATAGGTTATTTTCAATTACAGACAAAGACTCAGAAGCGCGTGAGTGTTTGTGGCACTGGCCAAAAAAAGAAGGAAGTGGCGTATATTCCTCATAGTAACAACTGAAAGCAGAAGCAAATCCACCTATTGCTTTGAAAGGCTGTTGGATCAGGCCCTTAACGTGTTATTGAAATAATAAAGTAAAATAAATAAGAAATTCATAAAAATGAAAGAGACAAGTATGTCTTCTCTCATCAACACACGAAATAGCGTTAGAGCTGAATGAAAGAGGCCCAAAGAAAAACACCAACAACTTTTTTTTAAACAACACAGTGAAGCTTAGGAAGTTGGTTAAAACAAAAGTTTTAACTTTGCAATGACCTCCAGCACCATCACCAGGTATCTGCTGCTTTATCACAGCCTTTCCAAAGAGATCTTCCCCTATGCTACCGGCATCATAAAGTTGCCCGGTAGGAAATACGACACACTTAAAACATATGTCAGAGATTTCCAGAATTGCAAACATGGTATTTTAGATGGCGAGATTCCTTTCCTCATAAAAGCATCTTTAAATTATCTGACAGAGAAAATTCATATCAGGAATAAAATCCCGGCCCCAACGGAGTCAATGAGAGTTTTATGCCTGATGCAGGTAGGAACCATGATTTCCTCTCTGCTTTTTACCGTTACTCCTGTATCTAAGTACATGCTGATGGTGTCAGCTCCTGCCTTGTCACTGCCAGAGGATGAACCGAAGGGGCTGTGCTCTGCCTCCGGGCTGGACCCCTCCGCATGCCCCCTCTGCCTGTGCCAAGGCTGCGCTTGCCCCCCCTTGCTAATGGGGGCTGTGCTCTGCCTCCGGGCTGGACCCCTCTGCATGCCCCCTCTGCCTGTGCCAAGGCTGTGCTTGCCCCCCCTTGCTAAGGAGGACAGCTTCAGAAACCTGAAAACAGGTAAATAAGGCACAACCCCCGAACACTGACATGTGACTGATGCTTAGACATCACAATATATAACACCGCGGCTGATAGGTTTCTGCTTGTAGAGACCTGAATATTCCGCCTGGATAGCAGCTTAAACAAAAGAACAACCAGACAAAAGAAATGTGTGCAAAGTCCAAGAAGCAGGATATTATTTTCAATAGAGGTGTTGTGGGTTTTTTCCCCTGGCATTAGCTGCAGTAAAATGAATCATGCAGAGCAACATTTTTCACAAACCCCAAACATCCGACACTCGCATAAAACTGATGTACACCAGGAATGTTCACTGGGCTGTAGAACGGGAACAAAGAGGGCTGCAGACACGCCATTTGTCATCCCGATTTTATATAATAACAGGATATAAGCATATAAATGGATAGGTTTGGCAGGTGAAAAGGAAAATTATAGGGAGAGGGGAATATTGTCGCTAACTCGACAGTAGCCATATTGCCAATAGATCCTCGTGCCATTTGACAGCTGTCTTACGAAAGGGCTGAAAAATCATGGTTACTCAGATCAGCCTGAACTCTTGATTATTTAGAACTTGGCGTATTCCATGAAAAAAAAACCCAATAATTTCAACTT
>NW_010392368.1:42645-55174 GCF_000710305.1 Buceros rhinoceros silvestris | reverse complement strand
CAATATTTTCAGCTTCTAACTTCAACCGAATTGCCATGAAATGCACACATCTGAGTTTGTGCCTTCCGAACCTTCAGCACTAGGGCTGAGCAATAAGCAGCTCAGGTCAGCCCGCATCTTGCACACAGGAGTTTGCAGGGGCAGGGAAGAAAAGGCTTTTTTTCTACACGGGAACAGAAAAAAGCAGTTTAATTTTCCCAGCCTGATACCAGTATTTCTCTTAGAGATCAGTGGGTGGTCAGTATGCAAAGGAAGCCAACGAGCCTGAGAAAAGTCTCTCCTTTCTGTAGGACAGACTCACAGGGAAGCCCACGAGGGCTGCTCTCTCCACCATGTAGAACAGAACCCAAGTCCATGCCTCTGCGGCCAGGTGCTGGGGCCAGGAGTGAGTTAAGGAAAGGCTCAGTAAATACCTGACAGATTGCTGCTGCTGCTTCTTTTCTGGAGGGCTTGTTTTGTACTGTACTGAGAAGCTCGTAATACTGGACTGAGCTGAAGTGGTGACATTAAGGCAGGCCCTTGTGCTGCAGGCTAGGTCTAGTGCTTCATCCAAAATCAGATCAGGAGTAGTGCTAACTTTGTTGTTGACAGACCTTTCATTCACTGCGAGCAGGTGCTCGGGGCAGTTCTCCGATGTTGGCCTGATCAGTGGCATTTGGGGTAACAAACTTGGAGAAGAGAGCATCATTCACTTCCGCTCCAATGAGATGGCATTTCTGTGAGCTATCTTCTCCTGGGGAGAGAGGATGCAGGGCAATGACAGATGCGGGAGAATCTCATTCTTTGTATTTTCCAGAGTTTTGTTGCACAGTCCCTGTATCAGGGGAATTTTTTTAAAGGGTGTTGACCAAACTCCTGATTTTGTAATCTTGAGCATTTATACGTACAGGATCTCAGACATCCGCTCATCTGACAAGCAGATGCAGTCAGGTAGATTTGATGTTTATTTGAATTGAACTGGCTTTAAATGGAAGAAGAAAACTAGTGGCTTAAAACCCTTTCTTCTGTATATGATTTATCCATTAGGCCAGCTGAAAGCAGAGAGCAAGGCAGCCAAACACGTACATCTACACAGACATAAGGTCAGGGGAAGACAGAACACGAGGTAGCCATTACAGAGGGACCAACTCATGTTTACAAAGCACGGAGGGTAAGAATAATGGACGAACTCAACAAAAGCCATTAAAGCATCAACAGTAACCTCAGCAACAGTTTAGCCAGCTTACACTAATGAACCCAGAGTGGTTCACCTCATAATTAATGGATAATGAGTATATAAATAATTGCATACATTAATATCATTGCCAGTTAAAAAAATTGGTAAATGGTTCCTACATGTCTCTGTGCTCAGAGGCGGTGGGACAGAGTAGGTAGACAAGAAAGCATCTAACTATACCTTTATTGATCCATGTGGAAGTACAGAAGGAGCCTTCTTGAATTCTTGTGATGGGGCAGTTTTAGAGTAAGTTGGATATATTTGGCTGATCCAGGTCACAGGTGGCTCTGGGAGGGGCTGCTACTCTACCTCGACGCAGATTTACGTGTATCTTAAGTCTGCGTGTAGCTTTTTCCTGGTGTCCCTCTATCCTCCTGGACATACTTCTCGTAAGTGCTGCCAGCAGTAGGTCAGCACACTTTCACCTCCATTCGCATCCAGCAAAGCCCATTTCAAACACCAGAGTAAGAAAAAGTAACATTTGCCAGAAGGAAGAAAGATTTCTCCCACATGGGAGGTTCCGCAAAGCCTGGACATCTCCTTGTCCCTCTTTCAGACAACATCTTGTAGATGTTAACAACAGTTAACATCTAAACATCTTATTAAAAGGGGGCATTTTGAATCCCGTCATCTTTTGCAATTCTGGAAGCATCTAATGGTCCTGAAATGTCCATTGCAGCCAGTGAAATCTCTCGCAATGCACTCATTTGAGGAATATTGGAAACTGGAACCCTTGATCTATCCCTCACCATCTCATGACAGTGAACTACAGAGATTTTTATTTCCCAGTCTACTACTTCACAGGGAAACATAAGGTTCAGTATGTTTGTAAGGTGTAGCGAACATGCAAGGCTACAGAGAAACCTCTTGGACCTCTCTGCAAATCCCAGTGCAAGGTGAAATTACCTCTTAATTCTTGCAGTAAGATTATTCATCCATTTAGACACATCAGTGTCAGACAGAAAGAAAAGACACCAGTTTAGTGAAAGCGGTGGGACTGGTAGGAAGTTGTATGAGAAATTTTGTGAGGTTCAGCTATTGGGTGAGTGATGGAGGCAGTGGAGAATCCAGTGGTAGCAATCTCCAAAGGTGGAGCATGAGAAGGTTCAGATTCAGGCTGTGCAAAGCAGATTCCCCTGTAATTTAATGCAGCTGCCGGAGAGGGCTGGTGCCAGCATACAAATCTGAGGGGTACCCCTGAGCTTTCAGGAGATTCATGTAATTTCTCTGCTTTCAGTCAGGCTTTTTATTTTCTGTGCAAAACTGCCAAAATATGGGTGAGATTCTACAACATAGAATAAGGAACCTCCCAGGGCGTTATCTGAAATAAATATTATGAAAGAGTTCATTTTAACGGAGTTAATCCACCCAGAAATGGATAGCAGCAAGATATTTAATCATGGCATATCCAGTTTAATCACATTTGGAATCCTCTGGAAATTAAGCTTATACAACTTCCTTAATTTAGAGGACAGTATAATGCTTAAGTATTTAATCTCCTTAGGATTGATATTGGACTCCAGTCTTTTGCAGAGTTTCATGAATAGATATAACGCTCTTCATGTTAGAAAAAACTTCAGAAGGAGCTCAAATTAATAAGCCATCATTTCTGGTCCAAACAAGATATTTTTTTGTGCTTTTTACTTGCAGATTTATAATGATTTGGGTTTGGCCTTGACTGTTGACAATTCTGGCATGAAGATTGCTGTTCTTTTAGGGAATACGTAGTCCAACATGATAGCTCTCTTCATGGCTAAACAAACAGATGTTGACCCTTCCATTGCCCTTTGGAGAACCCTTACATTTTATAATTTTTAGTCTGTGCCCACAATTCAGCTGCATTTTAAGCTACAGGTTTATCTTAGCAAGATATATGATGGATATGGCAGGCCATAAGTTATAAATCATCAATTGCTTTGATTTTGCTTAACCTACCCTGGATTTCCAGCCTGCAGTTCATTTTAGCATATAGCACATACAAAATTTTGTGTAAAACACCTCTATTCTGGTAATTTATTTCAGAGCAGCTTCAGAACAATATTTAGCCCTGTTCTGCCCTTGTTTCCAGGGAAGGCTGTTAAGCCAATGTGACTGTTGTCGATGGCACAAGTGATGGAGCAATATGATCGTCATAACTACAGTATGATTTTTCAGCTTTCCTCTTTTCCTGATGAGGAATCTCACCAGCCCACGATGGACTAAGTTGGCTTTGGGTAACGGGGAGCTGGTGGACAGCACATGCCCTCAGCCTTCCCCTCCATGCCGGGAAGGGCAGCTCCAGTAACAGCACTGGTCAGCGCTTCTTTGCGAAAATAGCTTCCTGAAACCAGCAAGGCTGCGTGAGGCAGCTACGACTCATCAGTATGAGTAATACCTTCGGATTTAGATCCTAATTAAAAATAGCCAGTACAAAGAGAACAAAAAAATGGAAACATTGAAAATAGCACAAACAGAAGCAAATTAATAGTAGTAGAAATATTCTCTAGTAATTACTTATTTGCTATACCAATCTTTCAACCAAAAAATAGTTGCTTGAAGTGTCTCATGTACAAGGCACTAATGCCATGGTTGCATTGAACTGTCTCATAAAACAAGATGATGTCTCAAAATGTACTTTAATAAAGGATTTGGGAGTTTATGTCTAACAATAATTTGATTTTTCTGAATTTATTGATTAAGAAAGGGCTGTAAATTCAGTATAAGTTCTTTCACTAAAGAATACAGAATATTTCCTACAAAAAAGGTAGAGAATAAAATTGAAATAATAAATTCCAAACTCATCCAAGCAGGCAAGTCCAAAGCTGAGGTAAATTCATTGGTAGATTTACAATTAAGTTCTATATGGAATGGAAATAATAATTATAAACCCCTAGAAACGCTATAGCAGTTTGTGTCTTGGATTCATCAGGGAGAAGTAACTCATATTTAGTTTCAATAAAACCATAATTCCTGATATCTTCAAACATCTTCTAAGAGCAGCTTAATTTTGCATATTCTTTGAGAAACGGAGATCTGTTTACAATGAAATGCTCCTGGATGCAAAAAGGAAGCACAAACTTTTTCATTTCACAGGAGGGAAATCTCCTGCCAGCCTCACCTGGGAGAGCGGAGCTGTCCTGTGGCACAATGCTGGGACACGCTCCATCCTGCCCATGCTCATGGAACACCATTTTTGCTCAGAACAGACCCCGGAGGGCAGGTCTGATGATACAGGCTACATGAATTAACCAGTTACTGCCCTGCCAGTATGACGGTGGCTTTGCAAAGGACCCTCTGCACCATAGCAGTTGCTGCTTTATAAGGCGAGGGTCTCTGCTGGGTATTATACTGCACTTTGATCCCTCGGAACACGTTTTGAAATATAAATAATCTCAAAGGGTTATACTCATTCCCTAATTCTTAGCCTATGAAGCCCCTTCCTATCAAAAACTGCACCTGGATGTTCTCTGCCCTGCAGGATTTGCCAGTGGCTGAAGTAGCTCCTCAGTGCACCGACACGAACGGCCGATGGGAATTATCCAGTGATGCTGCTGGCCTTGGCTCTCATCACCTGGCTCTGGTTTCAGTTCCTTCTCAGTCACAGTGTTTTATCAGGATGATTACAAGTCACAGAGCTGCAAGGCGCTGAACACAAATGCACCTACTGATTGCCCTGGGAGGTACATACTGGAGATATTTGTGATCACCTCTACAGCCCAGTAAAGACTAGTGCAGCTGCATTAATGCACAGAATTTTACATGGCTGGACTGACAGCTTCATCGCTCTTTGTTTGCTTTAAGGCCCCAGTGCTTCAACTCACACCCAATGACCCACCTAGAGACCCAGTACCCACAGCAGATTCAACTTCTGGGATTAAAAACTCCCTACGGCCATTCTTCAGAGAATTCTGTTGCTGTGATTTGATTATAGCCAGGATATTCTTTGCCACTTGGTTGGCTGTGGACCTAAGGGTTGTTTTGTTGCTGCATTTTTGTGTGGACTGAAGAACTGCAGCGACTTAAAGTCTGCTTTGAAAATACAAGTTCTGCAATGAAAACTGAGTGTTGTATGCACAAGCATGCTTTTATTTCTATAAATGAAGAGATAAATCTCTCAGAGATATTGAATGCCCTTTCAACTCAGATTGAGGAGAACGCTAAGAGGGGAAGTACTTGCCCTCTTTGGGTCAATGAAATTTTCACCACAGAGTAAGGACAGTATTAACTTCACTTTGTCTCTGAATATCAGGTTAACCTTAAAAGATTTTTTTTCAAATGTGTTTTAATGAAGATCTTGTTAATCACATAGATCATAACGAATTTTTTTTTTTTCCTCCAGAACTTTGGGTAGAAGTTATTTTCTTCCAGCCCTATAGTTTCATGACTGGAAAACATGAATTGGGAATCAAATCTTTTTGACTCAAAGGGAGTGTTTAATTCAGTGTAACCTTGCAAGCTCAAAGACTATCTGTTCTTCCAAAAGCGTAATAAAAAAGTACTGCCTCTCCAAAGAAGTGGTCATCCTCTAGCCAACCGTTTTGATTAAACCAAACCAATCTTTTCCAAATGAAAATGAAGTCTGTAATTAAACTTCAAGTAGAATCACTTTGAATAGCTGAAAGTTCTGCCTAAAAAAAGCATCAGAGCTGTGAACAAACTGACTTTTTTCTTCCACGGATTTTTTCTAATTATTTCAGTAAATACATATTTTAATCTCTTTCCAGTAAAATGCTGGGGCTCAACAATTACAATAGATCTGTACCAGAACTTTATTAGGCAGCTACTCATCTCTCCTCTCTTGGTGAAGATTAATAGCTTCACTGAGTTGACATTGTAAAAAGCACATGAACTCGCTTGTTGCCTGTTGAAAAAAGCCCTGCTTTCTGCGTTTCTAATTATCCCGAGTACAAGGAGATCCCCACTGGCAGCAGCGCTGCTGCTAGGCTGTGCATTCTCCTCTTTAGGACAGGGACTGTGGCTGATGAGTGCGCAATCTAACGTAGCTTTCCCCCCTGAATTTACTCTAGTACATTACTCTGAATATTTGAATCCATGTGAATCAATCATCCCCTGTTCCAAACAACTCAGCCCGATGGGAACTTTTGAATGCAAAGTGCTGAAATTCCATTTGATGTCTGTAAAGGCACCTGAAGTGAAACCAAAGCTGTTGCGTGGTTCTGGATCTGCAGTGGAAAAGACTTGATTGGGAAGGTCCCATTCTAGTACCTGCCTGTAAACCCACTGAAAAGGATTCCCTTGGGGTGTGAGACTCCCCACTGAACTCAAATCATCATTTGCTGTGTAAGAGGCTATTTAAACAGAGGAGTCAAAATTTGATCTAATACCACGGGAGAGAACTGAAACCAAAGTATTTTTTCTTCTACGTTTAATGACCAGTTAAAGGCACACAAAAAATTGGTACTAACGATTTTTGTATCAGTAACAAAGCTTTCTAAGCTAGTTGCAGAGTTACATTAATTTTTTCTTTACTACAATCCTTACTACAGCTCAGACACTGTTTTAAAGCCCGTGTCTGCTATTCAGGTGTGATAATGAGCTTTACTTTAAAGGTTTCACAACAAAACAAAGACTCCGATGCTGAAACGACAGATGCAATGTGCAGCAGTAATCAGTTACGACAGGGAATTTTCCTAAGAACAAGGTTTGACTGTATTTCAAATCCTACACCCCAAGTTGGACAGCAAAGATGAACACAAAGAACTGCTACCGAGAGTAAAAGAAGATAAGCAATTTGCAAATAAAGAATGTCTATTTTCGATCTCACTAGCCCATTTTCTCCCTGCCCTAATAAGGAAATTAATTTACTCTAGATGAGTCTTTTAGCACTTCAGTGGAAGCAAATCTGGTTTTATTTACACTGGTGCAAATTTGCAGGCATTTCTACATGGCAGTGACCTACCTACGCTAAGAGAGGCTGAGAGCAGTCTGCAAATGTAGACCTGTACCAAAAGCTGAGTAGTTTTTTTCCTATGTAAAGCTGAAGCTTCTCTACATGAGACAAAGAGTGCATGGCTATGGAGATGGTGGCAGTGGTGGTGTGCTCTTGCTCATGTGCTCTTGTCTCTCATTGGTCAGGGGACATCAAGGAAGTTGGGCAGATTAGTGCAATCCCATGGACAGCTATTCGTGGGGTTTCTTTAGCCAATTTTAATTTGTTGACTTGAAGTAGATCTGCTGTACTCATCTGTAGAATGGTTGTCCCAAAAGCCTTCCAGGGCCCTGTGCTTCTGATCTGTGCGCAGATACAGTGGTGTATCCCAGTCCTTAGGAAACCCCTGGTAAAATTGGCCCAGGTATTATATTCAACAGGGTAGATTTTGTTGACACTTTAATAAAACACTCTTAAACAGTGGGAGTTTTCATGCTACTAAACCCCCTGCAGAGACTCAAATCCAGCCTTTCCATGAAGAAGTTTTGGTCACCAGAGCTGGTTCCCAAGTTTGGCAGGTCTTCCTTTCCCTGACTTGCAATTAAATGGCCTCTGTACACTGTCATTAGACTATGGAAGCGGCAGCTTTCTTTCAATTAACCTCTCGGTGACTGCATTAACATCTCCTGGCTTCACAGCAGAGTCATAACTTCCGAAAACGTTTCTCTTGCAGAGGAGCACAACTGAAAGGACTGATGTGCCATGATGCTTCTGGTTAACTGCTTCCCTACAGCAGGAGTTGCTGATGCCTGCACAGGGGAGGGAGTGACTGCAGTTGGCTGAAGGTACAGGCAGGACATGAACCACAAGATCTCCAACTTCATGTTCAGTAATTATTAAATTTGTTTGGAACACAGATGTCTCTGGGCCTTCCAATGCATTTGGCCAAATCAGCCACCTGTTGTTCCGGTGAAAAGAGAAACCTCTACCAGAAAAATCTCTTTCAGCTGCCTTTGAGAGTCTCCTTTTTTCTCTGGCAGGTTGGTGAAGAGAGGTTAAGCTAGCAGGAAATTTGGGGATGGGAAATTTTGGGTGTCATATTTAAACACCCCATAGCTGCATAAAACTTGTTACAATTGCAGAGATCTGAGACTACAGAGCGTGGCTGGAGCAATCCTTTTTAGGGAAAAGCCTGCCACTTGGGTTTTCTTTTTCCTTGTTCAGTTCTAATAAGAACAAAAGTATATTCATAAGGGAAAATTTAAATTGAAGTGAAATATAGAAAAACAAAAGCTACAAGTAACTTGGTTGCCCTGACATTCTATGGAGATTACTCTGCTTTGTCTGCAGATCGTTTCTCATCACAGATCCTGTATAATCCCTTACCAGTGTTATCACTTTTATTTTGCCCAGTCTTCTGGCAAATTCTATGTTCTAGTATTTTAAATCCTCAGTTCTTTTTTCTGGGTCAGCCATGTATCTGTTATTCTAATAATATTGTACTCGTCCTCAGAAATTTATAACTCCAAGTCAGCACTCCTACAGTGCTCCTGGCATTTGTTTGAAGACGGAGGGAGCAGATGACAGACAACACACACATGCCAAGGACAGATTTTCCTCACAGTCGTCTTTTGTTATACATCTTATGGTACTTTTCATTGTTAAACAATTGATGCATTACCTTGGGAAGTGGCAAGAACCTTGGACACTCGGTGCTCTTGCCATCACCACATACAGAAAGAGATGGAACCGGTAATTTTCCTGCCTGTCTCTTCCTCCACATGAAACATGGAAAGTTCAAGGACAAGACAAATGACTGGAGAAATTCTTTGAATCATTCAAAGTACAAACTTGTAAAACACTGGAGTCAAAAGGGGTCATGTCTTTGAGGCTAATTCTGATACTTCTATTGATGTTTAATAAAGTCCTATCATCTGTCAGCTTCAGTGGATGTGACTTTTTATAGTCAGTGTAAGAAATAATAACCATAATCCTCTACAATTAGGGCTCCTGAAGGACCCTTTTCTTTTAGGGACATTTTGCTTTACTACAAAGCCCTGGTGCTCTTCACTCCACTCAGAGGTAATGTTACAGCCAGACCTTGACTGACATATTGGGCACTGATTGGGGTTTCTGGTAAAGACAGAAGGAATTATTTTCACTTAATGCTTGAATAAAGCTATTGTGCATGCTTTGGATGATGGATGAAAGCGAACCGTTTCACGTTAAGCACTTAAATGCTGGATCACATCTTATACATTCTACTTAAATCTCATTAGTATAGCAAAGCTTCACTCAAAAATGGTACTGTTCTCTTCTTTCAGCAATTTCAGGTCATAGCCTGAAACAAAAAAGGGGTTTTTTTTAAAAGTCTTTTCAGTTCCTGTTTGGCCTAACAATGAAAAATATTTTAATGATGTAGAATAAAAAATAGGTAATAAAAGAAGAAGTTTTTCTCCTGGAAATTCATTTGCTATGCTACAGTTATTGGAGAGGACAGAGATCCTGAGGAAAATCACAGCACAACAAATGCACATTGAAGGAGAAAGATCATTTCTCAAGAATAAGAAAAAGCCTCAACAAAAGTTAAGATGTCATTAGTATTCCTAACATAAAGGCAAACAAAAGCGTCCCTGCTAATGGCTTCAGGCATCCCCTGTGGGCTGAATGCCCAAAAAAGTAAGACTTACACCCATTTTACCTCAGGAGTCGTAGGAGAGAACACTGCTTAGGGTAGATAGAAAATAAGATGAGCTAAATATTAACATTTCAAGAAAACAAAAACCACAGGAGAGCACTGATGGTCTCTTTAGCCCACTGAGTGGTTTAATGGAGAGGTTGACAAACTCTGGATGAATCACTGTTATTTATTGCCTCAGAGCAATAAATATAATAGGATAGCGAAGGGCTGAAGCCTTTGTATTTCCATTCCAAAATATCTGTTCTTTAATAGCTATAAAAATTAATATACACTGCATCTTGGCACTAAAGACTCATCAGCAAGCTGGAGCACCCAGAAATAGGGAAGACAAACGGCATGTGCATTTAAAGGTGAAGAACAGTCCATTCATGCCACTTATAAACGTCAATGTCAAAAAAAGTCAATGGCAGCTGCTTGTAAAGAATCAGGTTTTCTCAAGAGCTCATTCTTTCATCAGCACCACAATGCATTTGCCAGACAGTCAAAAACATTAATCCAGCTTGTGGAAATCTGCCCACTTGCACCGAGGCATCAAGGGGGAATTGTTGAATAAGGTGATTTTTTGTTATACCACCCTGACTTCAATGGCACCTCCATTTCCTTCAAAATACTCGTTATGTGTGCTAGTGCTGCATGTTTGTGCAAAACCCCATTTTGATCTTTGAATGCAAGTGTTTTGTAGGTTCCTTTTCCTGATACTGACAGCTAGAGACAGCGCAAGACCTGGGCATTTTGGAAGAGCTTGGTAGCAGACTCCATCCTCTCCAAAAGTGCAGAGTGGTGGGTGAGTGGTGTTGCAAGCTCCTGGGGAGAGCGACAATACTCTCGGGCAATGTGTTTACCTGGGTCCCTCTGGCTTTCACATCCTTTGTCTTTCTGCTTCACAGCCACCCCAGAGAAAGTTTGCCTAAGCTTGTTGGTGGATGACCCCTTGGGTTAACACCTGTGAGATTGTCTCAAGAAGGGTTTGCAGTACCAGTGTTGGAGCAAGAGGGGAGGAGGAATAGGAGACTGTGCTAAGAATCCTGAAGGCATTCAGAGCAGGGAAACCCGTGGCATTACATCAGCTCCCAGTATGCGTCCAGCATTGGACTCTTTCTCCAGGGCAGTTCCTTGGGACACTTTGAACTCAGCGCCTGTAAACACACCCTCAGACCTGTTTAGCAGCACAGCACTAACGTGATGCTGGTCCCTTTAAATACTTTGATTGCCTATAGCTGCTCCGTTAAGATACCAGTCGAGTACACTTTAATTAGCCCAGAGGAAATCACAGTAGGGATGAAATGAGTTGGGTTGTTATTCTTGTGTTTTTATGAACAGCAAATAAAAGTATGTAATTAGCTTTTTTAAAGCATTTTCAGGATCCTAAGGTTATCATAACAGTAAACAATGGCATTTTTATCTAATCCAAGAGCAGTGTTTGAAGTATGTTTTAGTTCTGAATAGGAAACATTAACATTACAATTGGTCTGCAGGTTTTGGAAGAATTGTATTTGGGCTGAAATATGCAGCTTTGCAGCGGAGAATTTTAAAGGTTTTCAAGCAAGAAATGCTAAAGTTCCTGATATTGTTTAGCAATGTCAAAATTTATCTTTAGCACAAAATAAAAAACTTGTTTTGATTTATTCCAATTCATTTATATCAAAACATTGGTTTGAATAATGTATTAGTGTGTACAATATTACATAATTCAAACTCAAAGACTAGGATTTATCAAAATACTAAATATAGAATTTTAATAACTTCAAAATGAATTTGTTGTAACTGAAAATAATTTGCCGTATCCATTTTTCTGAAGAATTTTCCTGCATATTTTCCACAGCAAAACCTTCTATGCAAGTTTTCAGCCAGCTTATTCCACTCTGCCTCTATCTGCATTTCAGTCGAACCCTTCCAGCTGGGTTTTTCCTTTCAGTGATACTGATGTAAAGTCAGGAATTCTTCAATGACGTTACATCAGCATGGTCAAAAGAATTGGATCAAATGTGCTTTGCTGAAAATTTATTAGTTGTAATAAGTTCCTTCTACAAGCTTTATCTGAAAGGAAAATCCCAAAGCTGTCATCTGCTGAAGTGAGCCTTGTGGGTAGGCTTGAAATGAAGAATTAGGGAAGTGGTCTGAAACAGGAATTAAAGAATGAAAGCGAACAGCTACAGGAAACAACAACAAATTGGCTTTATCAGACAAATACTGCACAGGAGACAGTTGCGCCATTCCCTCAGCAACAGCCAACCCCAGCCCACAGCTGGCTGAGGCTGCGGCTAAGGCAGAGGCACTGCAGAAAGGTGCATCTTCGGTAGGATTAAATAAAACTTCACAAGAAAGTCGGTTTGCTATTTTCTAGAGAGCACAGTGCAAATTAACTCTCTGAAGGAAAATTATCACCAACAGGTTCCTTAAAAAGGAATATTGTTCCTTTAATGGAAAAACCTTCAGTGCTTAAAGTATCCATATTACAAACCTAATGGGACATGGAGAATGAAGCCCTGATCCCCTGCTGAGTTCCCTATTGGTCTTTGCATTTCATCTAAAGCCTGCACCAAATTACACCCGATGGCAGCCTTCGATTTGGGGCACGGCAGGAACCAGCAGCTAGATGTACCAGGGCCTTTGCTGTTGAAGATGAAATTTTTGTAGTGTTTAAAGTCTTGCTATTGATCAGCTGCTGTAAAACAAGAAGTATCTGAAAACCATCCCCACCCCCCCCACCCCCGCCACGAAACAGCATCTGTGAACTCTTATA
>NW_010392368.1:0-42629 GCF_000710305.1 Buceros rhinoceros silvestris | reverse complement strand
TTGCCCGGCTGCTGTAAAACAAGAAGTATCTGAAAACCATC
This sequence comes from Buceros rhinoceros silvestris, assembly GCF_000710305.1. NCBI lineage: Eukaryota > Metazoa > Chordata > Aves > Bucerotiformes > Bucerotidae > Buceros > Buceros rhinoceros. Next base: position 42,588 of record NW_010392368.1, on the reverse strand, counting down.
CCCACCCCCCCCACCCCCGCCAGGAAACAGTATCTGTAAACTATTACCAACTAACTTTCAAGACTTGTATTAGCAATTGCTTTCCCCCTTGCATATGGATACCCAGATCTAGACATTTCACATCTTGCAAGTATCAGCATCATACACATATTCTTCTTGAATTATTTTACCCCACGAAACCAACGCATCCATAGCAGAACAAAACATTCTTGCTCATTTTGTTGATTATAGGTGAGAATTAATATGGTTTCAATTACCCAAGGTTTTAGGTGCTGCATTTCTGAGATGCCCATTCTCCATTGAAATTGGTGGGAATTAGAGACCTAAAAACAGCTTTGGGGGATCTAGGATCATTAACCAAAAATGAGTGTGTGGAGCAAGAGCTACCAACACTCTCATTTTTATTGTAGAGCCCCCTCAGCACAAGTGATTTTGGTCAGTACTATGATGCAAAAAGGATTTAACCAACAAGGGAAACAGACTCCAATAACACAAAGTTGACTTTTTAGACTGAAAACATTACAAAGTGATTGTCTCTGATGGGTGAACATTGGCACTGAACCCCACAAAGGCTTCCTAGTGAGGGACTCCTCTTGCCATCAGTGTATCACTTGCTTCTTGCATGTGTCCCCAGCAGTAAATTGTACACGCTGACTGTTGAACACCAAATTTGGGATGAAATAACTTAATGAACTTTTTCACATATCACTCTGACCTTTTCTAAACACACACAGTAAAGATCATGGGTTTTTTTCCTCTGATAAAAAAATTCATCTTGCAGTAATTCCACAACAGCATAAAGACTCATGGGGGTTTGAGCTAACTGCAATCATTTTCTTGCAAAACATCTCGAAATTCCTGTCCTGTCAGCAGATGCTGATAGCACCATGGCTGATAACATCTGTAGCCCTGCAGAGCATATGCTGCTGTACAACCCCAATACCCCGCTCATCAATTCCCTTTCTTTGCTATGTAAAAAGCTGCAAATATCAGGCTTTATTTCTCGAGTTGGTACAGAAAGGAGGCAGGGAACAGAGCACGGCTGTTATCCAAAATCATGAATGCGCCTCTGGAATCTCCAGCCCCCCAGAGAGGATGAGAGAAAGGCATCAGCGCTGAAGGGTATTTCCAAGTTCAGCAGCTGAGAGGCCAAGTGCTACACAGCCAAATTTGATGCTCCTGCCAGCGGCAGAGATATCATACAAGGCAAAGTGGCATCGATAGAAAATCTATAGGTTTTGATTTTTATCCCTGATGTGGATTCCCAGTGAAACACTTTGGTTTGTGGCCTTTGCTTTACACGCCTGGTTGCAGCAGATGCAGACAAAAAGCTAAATGGACATCAAATATCAAGCTCATTGCCAGCCTGGACATCTGCTTTAAGTCAGAGTAATGAGAACACTTAGCCCTCGTGAGTTCTGGTTTTACTTCAACTAAAGCAACTACACATCAACTTAGTGTCTGTCTTTATTCAGCGACACAGAGGTCGCTGCTGTGAGATTCATCTGATTTCACAGTTTGGCTAATTAATTTGCTCATTCCGAGCATACACCATCAGCAGTGCTTTTGGAGCAGCACTACCAAAGCAACAGATTAATTTACACGGTACAGTGCATCTGGAATAATTATTACCCCACAGAACTGTTATTGCTCAGAATCCAAGGGGAGAGAGAAGCTTCCTGCTGTGATAAAAGGGCTCTGCTGTGGTTTTACCAGATGAAAACAACTACATGGACCAAATTACAAAAGAAGGTTCTTACAAGTGTTAAGCAGCACATACTCTCCAAGTCCATAAAGCTGTTACAACACCAGATTTGTTTCACTGATTTAATTCTTCTCAGATTATGGTGACAGGTTAAAAATTCTCAAGCCACTCCCATTCCTCCAGCAATATTAACAGCCACTTCACCAATCAACACCCATTAACCAGCAGCATTCTTCTCACTGCTGAAGCGGTGTTGCTGAACCCTCAGTTTGGAAAACAAGCCTTTGTATAGAGACGTGCTTGAAAACTGGTGGGAGCACAGGTACAGAAAGCAGAAGGTTTTAGGGAGACTGTGAAGTGTGGTTTAAGGCATGGGGACTGTTAAGTAGTTTGAGTTCTGGACAATTGATTGACCAAGGGAACACTTTCTTTTTTTTCAAGCCATCGAGATCTGATCTAAATTCTCTGGTTCCAGTTCCTGGGTCTTTGATTTGCTAGAAGCCCTTTGCTTTGACCATCTTATTAGTTCTTTTCACTACACTGAAGAAATCATTCTTGACCTCTCTTCAGACATCAAATCCCTCCACATCTTTCTTGTTTCTGTAACTTGCTGATTGGTCAGTGAAACATCAGAAAGACTGGATGAATCATAGGGAGTGTTGATGTTCCAATATTCCTGGAATTTTCGAATCCGTATTGTATTGCAGTGAGTTTAGCTGTAGGTGTTTACTCTTCCTACCAGCTGAGAGTAACCAGGGGGATTTCTAAGGAGAGAATCTCTCTTCACCAGCGTTTTCAGTGTTACAGTAGTGTTACCTATGGCACAAGTGGGAACTGGGCACAGCAAAATCCAGAGACTGAGCAGAGTTTAAAGATGGAGACCAGGTGGTGAGCAGATCTCACTAACACAATAGCAATAGAATAAAAAAGAACAAGTTTTAGAAGTCTCTGGACTCCCTTGATAAAGATGTGAGCAGCTGACAAGTGAGATGAAGTAAAAGGTAAGAAGTCAATGATTACTCTTTCCTAATTAGCCTTGGGAAGAATTTGAATGGCTGTCAAATAGTCAAGTAAGTTAAGAACAGGTTAAGACCATTAAGTTTTAACAGGTAATTGGCAGACCAGATAGCATGTAATTTGCAACCAATTTGAAAGTGCTCAGATTAGCACAATGCTCCACACTACCTCCAATTTCCCCGGGCAACACAGTAACTTCTACTGACCCCAGCACACCCTGTATTTACCCTTTCATCTCATTCTAGCTTCACAGAAGCAACAATAAATATATTTATAGTGGAAAATACAAGTTGATGGATGCTTCCAGGCTGCAGGCAGGTTACTAGAAGTAGTGTTTCAAGTGTAAGATGCTCAAACTACTAACAAGAGGGGAGTGTTTTGCGATGGTCCTATGATAAGAGGCTCCTTTTCACACACCACAGGAGCCCAGGATTGCACCATCGTGCAGAAGGGACATGGCCTGGGCTATGAAAGCCTGGGTCAAGCAAGGAGAAAGAGTAAGCAGACAAGCATTTCTGTGTCAATGCTCCTTATCTGCAAGGATGTAAACAAATTACTGGATGGCTTTTAGTAAGTACTGATGTTCTCCTGCAACTTCCATAAAAAAGCCACTGCTGTGTTGACCAATGTAGTTTGGAGAAGAGATGTGGGTGATAAAACAAGCTGAAAAAGATTTCTTCTCCTCCTCTTCCTCATTTTAGCAAAGTGACTGTCTAACAGCATAAAATAAATACAAAACATCCTGGATGTTTATCTTTGATAATAGGCTCTTGATTAAAGTAGTAGCAGTAGAAATAGTAGTTTCCTGGTGTTTGGATTTTATGTGTCTGTACCTCAGGCCTGAAGAACAGGTTACTTTCAAGCGTAATTTGTCCTATTTGATCTCATTCCTAAGGTAAAAAAGAAAAATTACACTATACATTTACTTCAAGGGATTTTGAACTCCATTTTACTGCCACAGGGAAATCCACCAATCACTGCACATTAGAAAAAAATGCAGCATTGACCCCATTTAAAATGAACTGGTCAATTGAATTGAAATATTTGAAGATTAAGAAATTTATTAGCAGCACTTAGATGCCATAATGCTGTCTGCATATAATGCAGACCCTGCAAATACAAAAAACCATTCACTCTGCAGGAAATAGCTACCAAGCCTTTCAATCAAGTCTTCTCTATAGGTTCCAGGAATCTTGAAAGCTTAAACACAACTAGAAAAATCTCTGTTCTTGGGTGTAAATGCACAAGGACTTGCCTGATCATAATAGCTTGAAACCATACCCCACAGTGAAAGGTGAAATATTGTGCTTAACCAAGGTTTGTTTGTTGTTAATGGGTTTCCTTTTAGAAAGAGCACAGGCAGACAGCAGAGCTCTGCAATGCAACCTCTTCCCTCAAGCTGTTCCATAAGGTTTTCCCAACCGCAGCAGAAAATAAGCAAACCACAACATCACCTCCACTACTCCCTCCTCTTCCACATTACACCTGGACCATAAAGAACTTCCTCAAGTCTTCACTCTCCAGCAAGTCTGTGTCCGGCACAGACCCCACCTCCCATTATCCAGTAACTATAGTACATAAAACAGCCACGAAACTCTGCCTACCTTGTGCTCCAAGCGTTTCCCCAGCCAGACACAGCCAGCGCCTGCTTCCCTCACTTAGGTGACCAGGAGAGCAAACGCACCAGCCTTAACCGGTTTCAGCCCCCGGTTCAGTGAGATTGGGTGAAATCAGGGGGAATCAAAACCAGCTGCGTAACTCTGGATTTCTCCCAGTGAGGCTAAAGTGCCTAATGTGGTAATTGAGAGTATAGCTAATTATAAGCACATGGTGGCCAATGGCAGGACATGGCCTGCAGGACTGAAAATGCCGGAGATACAGACATAAACGTGTTTATCTGTATATCTACACGTGTGTGTATGTTGTGTTACATACGCACACACATAAACACCTACATGTAACAATTGCACATACTGTGTTTACATCGCATGGCCATTTTCTGGCAGCCTGGCTCTGCAGTGGAAGTAAACCAAGCAGCTGCTGTTCTTCTGATCGTTTGATTAACTCATTGCTTGCTGGTACCTCCCACCCGCTTTGCTAAGGGCCATCCATTAGGTGTAATACTGATTCTGAGGCTTGTCTTGTTCTTCATGGTTCCTTGCTTCCAAGTAATGTGATAACAATAGACATTAAAAATCCCTGAATGTTAGATACAAATACCGTATTGTAGATGTGTGAACCTGATTGAAAATGCATTATCTGGTAATGGTACACGGAGCCTATTTCGCATTTCTTGTGTTCTCAGTCTTTCATTAGAGATCAGACCGGACCTAAAGCTGTGACCACCAAATGTAGAACTAATAAACTGTGTAGAATGAGCTGTGATATCGATCCACTGCCTAGAGGATGGGTCCCACTACCACAGACGGCATAGCTAGCTCTCTTGCACGCGATATCTTGAGAATACAAGCTGGGAGCCAGGCTGCAGTTACGGTTGGGCTGGGTTACTGGTGCAGAACTGCTTAAGACGTGACTCAAAAGTAATGTTTGTACTCAGAACTGTACTCCTGCCTCCAAGGATGTTTCTTTTGGCCCCAAAATGCTGTCCTTAGCTGCATGTGAGGCAACAAATCTTATAATGCCATCACCTAAGCACCCTTGTGTGTGTGAGACATGGTGGTGCGGCCACAGAAGCACTGGTCAGTTCGAAGTAGCAGGTGTCTGGAAGAGCATCTCCAATTCACTTTTAAAAAGAGTCTGCACGTGGTACTGACCTTTGAACTACGAAGGAGTGGAAAGGCTGCCACCTTTTAGTTAGCTTGGCACTCAGCTTTATGGTCCGCAGATTATGACCATATCAAAGAGTGTCTACAAGCGATTCACGATGTGCAGAGCCTATGTGACATTACAGAATATCTGTCTCTTGCTCTCTCTTGTGTGAGTTCCGTGGTTTAGTCACCTGCTTCATTTCAACAACTATTTTCTACTGAGCAACAAAATGTACATTTTCTCTTCCAAGTGCAAATCATCAACACAACTGCAGAGTGAATATCGGGCTGCTTATACCCCCACCGTAAAAATACACGGGAACTGAACTGTGGGCTGAGCGCTGCACGAACTGGGTGCAAAGCACTGTGCCATGGTTTTATTTGTTTGGTCTAGTCAAAGTGTAGAAGAATATGAACTGAGGGCCTAATTAAAATGAAGTGTAACTCCTAACAGTTTATTTGCTCTGTGGTGCATTTGCCATGTTATTCATTACGCGGCACTCAGTTCTTGACCGTTTAGTCATAACACACCAGAGCTGCCACTTAAAAAGAAGCGTAACATGTTATTTCTTTTATTTGTGTCCAGAGTCTTAACCATCTGCTTTATGGGGCTTCATCAATTTACACATCATGCTACTGTCTGTGCTGAAGCTCTAATTGAACATGTGATTGAACTCATAAAAATGATCCATGCGTTTTTAGCAATGGGGGCAACTTAATTGATTTATTTCTGATAACCTTCCTGTATGTAAAGTTGTGTCAGTCTTACTTCTTAATGAGTCCAAAATCAGGAGATAAAATGGTGTAAAACGGTAGCATAAACTTTGTTCAGCTTGAAATTGGTCTTGCAGAGCTTTAGTCTGGGGTGATTTCAAGTGGAGATGGAACTGCAGGCTCACAGGATGTTTAAGTGTATATATATCACATTTGCAGTATTCAAACTACCTCCTCGCTGTGGAGTACTTGGTTTCAGCGAGGAAAATTCCCGTTCATCATGTCAGACATCAATGTAGTAGCACTGAAATGGAGAGCAGTGATATCTAAGCACAGACAGAATGATAAAAAGTGATGTTACCCTTGCAAAAATTCACATGTAGTTCTATTTATATGTGAATTACTGATTTGGTGAAACATGTTCTAAACAGATAATGTTTTGCTATGTACATCTTCATGTTGCAGGAAGATATAAGGCTGGGAGAAACCAGTTGTATTTCATTTGTATTTCAAGGAACACGCACAGGCATAATGTAATTAAACCATCTATTTAGTGAGTATCGGTGACGTGCTGCTGTGTAAAAGAAAACTTCTGCCCAGGCAAAACTGCAGCAGGTTTTGATTGGCCATGCAGTGTGTACCTACGTTTCACGGAGAGTGAGCGAACAGGTAGAGTATGGGATAACACGTCTGCTGTTTACACCACCAGCACAAGAGCGGGTTCGTTACACCACAGTTTGGGGGTTAACCGACTCCACCGCACTGGCACCAACACCAACAAAGTGGCAAAGCTTTCACCTCATCTCCTCCAGTATAATTCTGATTAAGGGGCCGAATTACATGTGTGGCAGGTACCATCTTACTGCCCAGGATATGGAGCAGATACTCAACTTTCTGCTGTGGTTTTAGGTGATGATACTGGTTTCCAGCGCTGTACAACACGGGCAACCAATGAGGATGGTCCGGAAACGCTGAGTCCCATAGTTCACTGGAGCACCCAGCAACCACGTATGGAGAAGGGCTAGAAGTGATAGGGCAATTGAGTGGGAAAACTCCCTGAATGGTCTTCACACCCGGGTCAAAACAAGACTTCCCACGGTCACTGCATGCAGCTAAGGGTATGTGTCTGGTGTTTCCTCATCCCTTTGTCTTAAGAAATTGTTCCAAGTTATTCCTGGATCTGATAGGAGAACTTCGGAGTCAGGGTGAGAAAAGACCTTTAAATTGACCCATGGATTAAGAAACAAAAGAACATCCTCCTCTCCAACAGCTTCTCATGAAGTGTGAGGTTGACTTCAAGAAAAGGACAAATTTCTAGATTTCACTATGCTGCTACTGTCCCTGTGGCATATTTAGGCCTCTAAGTACCACTCTGTCTTTCCTCATGGGAGGAGCAGACCACTTGGTTCTTTTTATAAAACCCTGAAATCCCTCCTATGACACGACGTATGGAAGGCAACAAATATTTTACAAGAATAAAACTGGGTGAAGACTCAAAGATTTGGATTAGTAATTACAGAAAAATTACAGAAAAATTGTACTTTCTTGGAGACAGATTTGTGGGAAAGAAGGTCATCCACTCCCCATTCAGTTTGATCCATGATTGTCTCCCCGTGTGCATGTGCAAAACCTTCGGTCTTGGATCACAACTTCTCTTAGGAAACCGAATGATAATTCAGAGACAGGCGGGCTCTCCCGAGTTGACGAAGCCCCTTCTATCTATCTTTTTAATGATATTTCTAGACATTCTTCAATTTGTAGTACAATCCAAAGGCAAATGACACCCGTCCTCTGCAATTAGCTACTTAAAGCCATCATCTTCGCCGCCGGATCGGCAGGCAGACAGCCAGCCTTTGTGCAGCCTGAAGGATTCATTTGGCTTCTAATTGCATCTGCTTATGACAAACTACTGACTCCAGATTTTAAGCCAGAAACCAGCGCACTCCTAAAGTGATGTGTAAAGACAGCACATCTGCATAGTCTTTGAGGAACTGTCTCGGGAAGAAGAAAAGCAACATGTGTGCGTGCAAAGAGCGTGCGCGGTGCCTGTGCTGGCATGGGGAAGGTGTTCTAGCAAGGCTGGGGTTTAAGGGGCTGTAACCAGGCAGGCATTTATAAAAATACCTTGCTTATAAATGTAGATACAATGCAGTGCTGAGAGTATCTCCAGTAAATAATTATATACATAGAAAATAAGAGAATTTTCCTCAAGTTCAATGCTTCTTGTAAAGGAAATGATGTGCTACCTCACTCACCAAACATCAAACACAAGTATTTCAGCTCAACATCAGAGGCTGCATAAGCAGCGTGCAAAAACTGGGTCAAAATATTTGTTTAAATATGTTGCATATCTAAATAGGAGGGGGAATTGTTCATCCATGGACAGGAAGACGCTCTGGTGCAGACAATTACTTTTTCCTAATCGTTTTATAATTGTTTCCATTGGTACAAAGCATGAACTTTGGGTTTAAACGATTCTACTTTATTGTATCAGGTTAGTAAGCTCAGGATATCTATTTATTTTTGGAAAAGCTTTTTCAAAACATTTGAGAATTGGAATATTCAAAGAATTACAGGCAAATTTTGGTTATATGTGATTGGGCACACATGCTTCTCTGTCTCTTCAACCAAGCCCAGTCCGTGCACTTTGCAGCTGCTGGAGAAACCTTCTAGGGAAAATTAAACTTCTCAGGTTTTTGTATCCCAAACCAGATTTTCACACACAAAAAATTATTTCCTCAAGCTCTTAAGTCTACAGAGAGGAAACGCTGTTGTAAACACGACCCAGATATCCACTCCAAGTCTGGGAGTAATCAAAATTATCATACAGTTTTTGCAATCTGCTTTTCAAAGGTCTGCTAGTAATAGCTTCCTTTGCATTTGTTTCCTTTAAATATATCTTTTTAGAATATTTATGGGTACTATTCTCCTTCTGTAGAGTCCTTGCCCTTGTGAAGTAAGCAGACAGTGTATCTAAGGTTATACCTCCGTATAAATTATTTATTGAAAGCATAAACTATTGAAGAATATTGTCTTAAACTTTATTCTCTGACAATATAAAAAGAAAAAAAAACCATCATCTAATTAAAATGTGGGCTTTATATGAGATGGAAGGAATGTGGTTTCTCTGACTTATGATATTGCAACCTTTGATAGGATTTTTTTTTAATAAAAGAGAAGAAGAGTGTTTTCCAGAAAAAAAGAAAAAACAACAGGGATGACTTATCTCTGAAGTAAATATTCAGCCTGTGAAACATAAATAACAAGACTAATGGAAGAGGAATACAGATAAACCAGACTAACAGAAAAGATGAAAGCACAGAAAGCACGAGTGTGCTGTGAAAACTCTCCTGGGCTAACTAGAAAAACTTGTCAGAGTGAGCACAGGAAGAAAGGAAATAAAACATTAAAGATCAAACAAAACATCCTGAAAATTGGGTAATAATTTCAGGTGTTTATGTGTACTAACTAGGTAGTTACATATGTAAGAAAATACTATCGATGAGTAAGGCACAATGATCAAAACCTAGAAATAAAGCGCCATTTCGCATGAAGCTTTTGCTTCCAGGCCCTCCTACAAAATGCAAATACCCTTATCCAAGTTTCATGCCATGTCGTGCTCCACTAGTGCCTCCATAAACTCCAGCACTGGTTGGATTTGTTGAGTGCCAGCACAGGAACCCTCCATGCAACTGGTGGGCTTAGCTGGGGCAGGCTGGCAGGGTGGTGGGGATGGCCGATGTGCTTCAGCAGAGCTGCACTGCGGGAAGAGGAGGAGTCAGCTCTCATCTGTGGAGCCAGCGGGATCCGTGTGTCTGCAGGGAAGTGTTACAGCAGCGGAGAACCTGTTCTATGTACAATTACGGGCAAAACGAGACTTCCCAGTTTCAAACTAATCCAGTGTTCAATGAGTAAGTACAAACCCCTCGGGCAAGGGAGGTCTCAGCCCCTCTCTGTGGCCCTGTAGAAATGGTGGTGTCCTCCTCACATCGAGATGAGATCCTTCTCAGCAGCTCCAAAGCAGTTGTCCAGGCTTGACTTTTAATTTAATTTGATTATAGTGTATTTGATTATAGTGTATTTGATTATAGTGTATATTAATAGAGTGATTTCCTTAGGCCAAATATACCCACCAGAGCACTTGGCAGCGCTGGTGGCACCACCTGCCTCCCACATCTCCCAGAGGCTGCTTGATCTTCCAGCCCACCTCCCACGAGGTCACTTCAGCTGGATGGAGGAAAACTTCTGTAGCTGTAACTCCATCCACCCCCCCGGTAAAACCAAATGAGAAGCAGAAGTGAGTGGGGCCGCTCTGCAGCAGATAATTTCTCTAGTAGCTAAGTACTACCTGGATGCACTTTGTAAATGTTTTTGACTTTTGATAGAGCAAAACAAAGCTGAACCACTTCATATGCAAATATATTTGTGGTTATCTCCATTCATGACTCCGCAGTGCCTGTGCCCAGGACGTGGCTCTGCTTTTTGTGCAGGGCTCTGCAGATAGAGCTTGAACTTAGGTGGACTCCAGGCTCGCAGAAGCTCGTTCCTGTTTTGCTGATAAAAAAACCCCTTAGTAAATGTCAATTCAGAATTAAACTGCACTCCACATCTTTTATAACACCACATTTAAAATTACTTTTTTTGCCAGATTAATATCTGAGATATACCAGACTTTTCTTCAATTATTGGAGTTCAGTAAGTCTGAAAACTTCCGAATGGGCTGATTCTGCCTTCTTGGCCAGGCAGCTGAGATCCTTTGATTCCATTATGTTTTGACCTTTTTTCTGTAGTTATGTTTTACTTTCTGTAAAACACTCTTTTTATTACAGCCCCAGTCATCCTTCTACATGCTGCGGAGCTTAAGTGCCTGATCCTCTTAAATAAAGGAAAGAATATCCACTGTGTTTTGATCCAGCCCTTAAAAGACAAATAGCAAAGGATGACTGAGCCGTATTGATTTTGCTTCAGCCTCACCCAGCAAGTCCAAACTCATTAGAACCACTCAAATTGCAAAAAGGCAGATAACTTTGGGTGTGGAAATATGGGGCTTTTAGAAACCTGCACCTCAAAAGTGAGTACTTGGATTTTCCCGTAATGGTCTGTAGTTTTAAGACAATCCGGTGATTAACTACTTGATATGGAGCTATTAAGAAATGTTGGGGTTTTGTTGAGCTCTCCCTTTTTTGTTTCTGCTTCACTAGTTTATTGTTTATACTTGCGTCTGCTGCCTGTGAGGGAGTGAGGTGGGCTGAGGGCTTTTACTGTCAGTAATTACTTTAAATTCTGCCAAAAAGTGTTATAAAGCAAAAAAATAACCTGCAAGAAATTTCAGTACTCTGGCTGTTTTAGCACACTGCTGCCTAAGCTCGCAAAACTTACTCCATCAGCCTGCCCGTCTGAGCGAGGACTTTCCACAAGGACCTTTAACAAAGAGCTTTTCCACAAAAGAATGTCTCTTGCTGATTTTGTAGGGGAAAAAAAAGAGAGAGAAGTAAAGTAAAAAAATAAGAGCCCTGACACAGTGTCAGAATTCAAACCTGCCACAGCGACTCTGGGCAGTGTGGCGTGTAGCTCACGGGTTTCGTAGGCTAAACCCCCGTTGGAAGCACTACCTCCAGACAGCAGAGCTCTCAGAGCTGGCATTTCTGCCCTGCCTGTCCTTGTGTCCAGCCTGGATTTGTCGTTCTCTGCAGGCGCTGAGTGTCACCCGGCAGAGCAGGGTCCTTTTGTGGTGCCACCCACCCTGGAAAGGGGCTGCAGAGTGTTCTGCCGGCAGGCACGGACCCTTCCCAAGGGGCTCTGGATGGTTCTGCTCATCGTCTGTGCTGCCCAGGAGCCCTGTGGCCCTGTGGAGCGGTACCGAGCGAATGCACAGCGGCTCTCCGCAGGGCTGGCTGCCACGCTAGCCACAGGCACGTGGCGTTTGGCTGGCTCAAAGCACCGGCACAACGAGCTTGCATCTGTCTGCAAACTGTCGCCAAGACGTACCTCTAGTCTCGCAGGTCCCCTGTGGGTTAGGCAGCTGCCCCTCGATTCCTGACGCTGAATTCCTCTGTTCTCTCTAGAGCTTTGCTGCTGGGAAGGGCAGAGATAAGCCTGCACGGGGTCTAAAGTACTCATGTGGAAAGAAAAAAGGTAACATCCATCAGGTACTAATCCAGACCGTATGGTTAAAGACAATATTTTGGTGTTAAATAGTTATGATAAAAAATTATTGCAGTAATCATAATAAATAATGCAGTAAGTAATATACTGAGTAGTTTTTCCTTTTTAATTATCCATATGCATATAAATATGTAGAGTGGGAGATGATCGCATCCTCTTCTCTTGTGGGTGACAAACACGCAAAAATGTTAAATAAATGAGTATTAGCAGCCAAGCGTGGCTGCAGGAATGGAAAGACACATCAGGTTTATGCATTGGGATGTTCAACAGAGTTATTTAAAATACATGCCTAGTTAATAATAAATACATTTCACAATTAATATCGGAGCCAGTTGCAAAACTGAATCTGAAGACAAAGTCATGCTGTGTGAACTCGAACCGTCCCAAAGGCGTTTATCAGATGATGAAGAGAGAACTGGGTAGACGTCAGAGCCATTACGTTGCCATGGGATGCTCCAGGCAAAGGAGTAGTAGATGAAACATAGGGAGAGATACCTTCGCTTTAAAGACTGCCAAAATCCTGATTGCCCTTGTAGCCAATGGAAAAACCTTATGCCTTTGGTTTGCTCAGATTTCACCAGATAAGAATAAAAATGGTCTGGTTCTGCTCTCCCTTTGGCCTTCCGTGGGTTTATTCCTGGTGACATCTGGAGGGCTTTCTCAGATTTACGTCAATGTGAAATCAAAACATGGAGCAATCCCATCCAGTTTATCCAACCAGTTCTAGTCCTTTGCCAAATCGCAACCAGAGCCGGAGCTGCACCCAGGTCTGCTGGTCTCCACTGGGGCATCCCAGGACCACCAATCCTCCCAGAGGCATTTCGGAAGCATCTGTGAGCTTGGTCCACAGGAGGAACTCCTACCTACTGCGGTCATCATTGGTACAGCAATACACAATAAGCGTGAAGCCTGAAGAAATGTAGTTTCTCCTCTCAGACACCCCACCTTTGTCCTTTCTCTCTGAGATTATGTGGAAAAAGAAGTTTTTATGGCTTTGATACTGCTACTATTGCCTTAGTAATTGGAAACCGAGGCAGTTGGGAAATGATACAGCTAACACAGACTAGGGTTAATGAACCAATCTGTCCTCTGCACTGGGTTTTTGGTTCACAGAGCAGGACTATGAATGTTTATAGTGCATTACTCTCATCTGGTTATCAGTGACAGGTACCAGTCACTGCTATCTACTGGCCTCCCTTTCGCTCTACGGGAGAAAATTACCCTCGCTCCAGTATTCAAGGGAGGACATTGCAGTGCCATGTAAACTGCAACGTGTGTTTTTATTCGTTTTCAACTTGGCCTCCCAAGAGTAATAAGATAAAAATGAGTCGTGCAAGGGTCAAATATATATGTCAGAATGCAATTCACCTGATCTCCCGCTTTGGCTGCGTTGAGTTTGGCAACCTAATGCTTTTTATTGTGTGAGCTTTAGCAGCAGCATGTCCAGGGAAAGGAACGGGGAGTGTTTGTGTATACTCTAGGTCGTGCTGGGAAAGAAGCTGGCTTTTTGCTGTGTGATTGAAAAACCCCCTGTTACGCCTCAGCCTGAAATGTTTTTCCATTGCCACAATTGCCCTGACACTTTATTGGAAATACAGATCCTTGGATGCAGGGCAGGGAGAGAAAAACTTTGCAATGACAGTGATGGCAGGACCCTGCTCCCATCCCCTCCCGCCCTTTGGGACCCTGTGGCATTAGCTTCAGATCTCTGGAGTTGGCTGCACAGTGGTGGGAAAGGACCACGCTCATCTCAAAGCTTTTCAGGGGTGACTTTGGATGTTTTTTCCTGTTTGGTGCTGCTGTGTGAAAATAGCCATTGGTTTCACTTCGGGAAAAGAGGATGTGACAGATCTTAACCACGACAAGACGTGGCGGCGGGGCCCTCCTTGTTGCTCCTTGGCTTGCCATCACCGGTGCTTACACGGGGATGAATATCCAGGCATGTATATTCATGTGCTACTCTTGGCTGTGCAACACCGCCTATTTCAGTGGGTAATTGCTTTGTCTGGAGTGAGTGTGTAGAGAGGTGCATTGCAAACTCTTCTTGCAAAAAAAGGGAAAGGGAAAGGCACCTTGAAATGTTGTGAAAAGAGACAATTTAAGGACCTAGAAATTGTGTGAAATGAATTGGTAAGAGCCTGGGTGAGAAAGCTCATGACAAAGTGTTCCCCTGGTTTCAGCCTTCCTCACCGTGAAGTGTGAACTTGGACAGGAGTGCCAACAATTAGAGCTCGCACTCCTTTTACCTGCTGAAAACTGCGGTACCTAACACTCAATCTCTGTGCCAAACTGCCTGGAAAAAAATATTATCTCAAATAGAAAACTACCACAAGGAAATGCTTTTACCTTCTGTATTTCTGCAATTGATTTTAATCTTCCTTGATCTGCTGCTGGGTAAGAGGAGACATGAATTTCTCCTCAGGTGTTTAAAGGCAGAGGAGAAGCTTTCTGAAGTGAACTATCCACTTTAACTTCTAATCTTTAGAGGAAACTCTCTGTGGATTAGAGACATGAGAAGAAGCAGATGTGATGCCAGCAGCCCCAGTGAGGTCAGTCTTGTCCTGTCCCCCAGGTCGCTTGCACAGGAGCAGAGAGGTGCCGCTGCTCCGCAGAGGTCTCCAGCAGCACTGGCTGAGCTTTTCCTTGCAGTCTCATCAAGTATTTTCTTTACTGAAATCATCCAGAGATGTTTTTTTTCTTTCCTTTCACAGATCTCCATGGTGAGCGAGCAGAGGAGCTGACAGCAGAGCTGGAGAAGGTGCAGAGGAGGTTTTGGAGTGATGCTCTGCCCGAGCCCCATAGACAACCTGGAGGACCCACCCTGCCCACCACATCCCCCCTGTTTCGGGGACATTAGTCCTAGCAGCACCGATTGCTTTCAGCCAGTTAGAGCTGAAACAACCAGCTCAAAACTTTAAATAATTTGGCAGAAGTGGGTGAGCTAAATTCCGCTCCAAGAAATCCCATTTACAATTCTGTACTTTCTGTCTTAAGCACTGTAGCAAACTGCACTGTTGTCCAGACATGAGGTAAATTTTAATGCCAGAATTAATGCCAAATCACTCAATACATCTTTAAAATTAACTCATTATCATAACACTGGAAAATAGAGCATTGATCCACTCACGCAACAATCCAAAGGGTCCAATTTTATGGTCTTCTTCAGACAATTTACTGAAAGTTGTCACTATAAATTCATAAAACAAAGCACCACAGAATTCTTGAATGTTCAGAACAGAGGGGATAAAATGAGTTACAGTAAATGCACACACAGTTTAGGCATGCAAAATATTATGAAGGGCTTCTGTTCTCAAATACAGAGTTCTGCATCTTCCTTCGTATGATGTTTGTACATTTATGCATTCTGGAGAGACAATTAGTTTCGACTGTAAATATGCACCCATTAAAAATCCATATTTAATCTTCTCCCTAGTTTTGGGGGAAGCAGGGTGTGCAATGCGCTATACACGTGCACAGTACAGATCTCACTATTGATCATGAAGCGAGTGTTATTTTCTCCATCTATTTGGTCCCGAGGAGGCTGCGCTATTTTCACTTGCAGTTTGCTAAACATACCCATCCAGCAACACAACATCAGGTATTCATAAATCAGCGTATTTCAGATAACTAATTGACAGAAATCAGCCCCCAGAGGAGTCTTCTTGTAGATTCAACAGCTCTTTGCAATGAAGGACTCTCTAACTCAAAGCTAAAATCCACTTGAGCTTTGAACCAAGACCTGAAGGTCAACAAATGTGAGCTTAATCAGACCAGCATGGAAACAGATTTCCGTGTAAAAGCTTCTTTATTGAATAACATGCTCCTCAGCTCTGCTTGGCTGGGGAGGCATTACACATGATGAGAGAGGGGCCTAAATCACACACGATGAGCGAGGGACCTAAATTACCCAAACCCAGGCAAGATCTGCCACATCATTCAAGCGCAGCCAAACCCTGGCCACAGCTCCCCGTGCTCTCAGCAGGGGTGAAGCCCTGGAGAAGCCCTGAATAATCCACTGGATATGGCAGAAACAGCTGTTTGAACTCGAAGTCTGCTGGAAGAGACACCTGTAGTGCAGATGGTAGAAAAACTGTAAAATATGTTCACTTTTCTATTAATTGGATTTTTGCATCCCAAGGTAGGGGTAAAAAAAAAATATCACAGTGTTCTGTAATTACATTGAAGAAATTCCACTCCACTAATTTGCATTCCTAATTTTGACACACTAGATTTTTTAATTTATTGTCTTTGTTTCCTTCTATACACAACACATTTCAAAAGAAAGCAAGAATTTTAGATTGAAAACCAGTTTGCTTATAAAAGGTATTATTGAGATCTGGAATGTCTAAATTTCTAGGGATGGGGAACCTATCAGAGTCCCTTGAAAACTGTTGTAAAGATTAATTGGAAATCTTAAAATATTTAGCTTGAACGTCCGGCTATTTTACCCAGTTACACATTGGCGAGACTGACAGCTCGCGATTTAAAAAGTCTCTCCTGCAGACAGATGCTCACAGACTCTAAGTTTAGCCCTTGATCTTTGCTTTACTAAGGAAAAAAAAACAACAGCTCAATTAGCTCTTTGTCTCTGCACTGGAGGGCATGTTTCCAGCCCTTTCATGGTGCAGTGGAACACATCCAATCCCATTCCAATTTATCAACATTCTTCTTGGGCAGTAGCCAGCGGAAAGGGACCTAGCACTGAAATAGAGGAATAAACTGCTGCTAATTAAAATGCCTTCTTTTGCTTTATCTGAAGAAGCCAGTATCTGTTTTGGCTGCGGTATCTTCAAGAGACCACGTGCTCAACCATGGTCTGTTGTGATGACAACGTGTTTTTTGGTGACTGCTCCCAAGACAGACTCTCCAGGTGACTTATATGGATTTTAAGTAAACTTCAGCGTTAGTTTAGGTCCTAGTTATAGAGTTAATGAGTTAACTTAATGAGTTAATATAAATTGGAGGCAGAGGGAGGATGACCCGGTGAGCAAGGAGCCCAGCGTAGCCATGAGGGTGCAAGCCTCAAAACTGGGAGCTGTGGATTGAGCTCCCTACTTCCCACACATTCATTTTGTGACCTTGAACAAGTCAGATTAACTTCTGGTTCCTTCCTTCTCTACCCATGTAATGCAGATGATAATATTCCTTGTAGCACTGAGGGAGTTGGGAGGATAAATAGATTAGAAAGATGAGCCAGATCATAGCTTTATTTCCATTTACAATGTATAAATGTATATGAACACACTTCCACTCTTCTGGCCAAGCATAAAATGAAACATTTAGGAGGTAAGATCCAAAGAATTTCATTAAGAATCCATCGCAAATTGCAAATGACACCTCATGTATTGGAATGTGAATTGTGAGCTGGGTGTTGCAGAAGTGTAAAATTATTCCATAAATTATCTATGACAAAGTCAAAAAATGTATCAGTCAAAAAATGTAACAGTAAAGCCACAGCTTATTTTTAGTTCCTCAAACTGTGCACAGCAACATGTATAACACAGAAATAATTATTCCACTGCAACATGCTGAAATAAAACCAGAAAGACGACAGTAAAAGTGAAAAATAGTATGAATTTCTTTTGTGAACTAATTGTGAATTTTCTGCCTGATGACGTCTCAGAAAACATATTACTTAATGTTATATCGATCAACCTTCTCTAGCATGTAGAGACATCATGTGATTCTACCTCATATATTTTCACATTTTAATATTCGTCTGAAGATTTCCCTCGTATTTCAAGGGACAGGATGGATGCATGTATGGTACCTCCATCCTTTATAAGAGTTGGGACAGAGTTGATTCTGCCGAATTTTATGCTCAGCTAAAGTTCAGCTTAAGGGTCTAGGAAGTAGGTTAGAGAGAAAAGTAGATGATTAGAAAGTTGAGTTGTCCTTTCCCTTTTCTCCAGTCCTTTGCCAGCTGTAGGATGAACCTCCCACAGATGCACCTTGGGCTTCCTGCCCTGACTTCTGTTCGTTCAGAGGGTTCAGAGGCTCTGCACCCTTCGAACAGGCATTCACCTGGGCACTAAACAGGCAAGTTGGCTGTTGTGATGCACCTTCCTTGGAAAGGCAGGAGAAAACACGGTCCTGAGCAGGTGGTACTGGGTGCCTCTACATCTTGAGACACATTCCCATTGTCTTTAAATTGTGACCATCATCCTGTTCAGTAGTTGGACAACTGAGCATGAAATCCATGGTTTGAAGTCCTTTGAAGTCACATTTAAGCAGGAGTACAGCATTATGCTCTTATTAGACCAACTAAATGAGACCATTAATAAGTCTAAAATACTAAGTGATTCAATGTGTTAATTAATAGGGACCTATCTGCATATGGGATGTGAGTAAGGAGTATGATCTTCCAAAAACACTTGCAGTTGTATGGGTCACTCCTATTCATTCAAAATAACCCAAAGTGTCATGACTTCACAGCAGATCACAAAGGGTTTGAGAAATTGATATCAAATATCTCCTAAATACTTACACACCTGGAAATCTCCGCTGATACATGGGAGGACTAACTGAATTAACAGCTCAAGGAACAGGCTGAATGTCACCCTACATTTAAAATTCTGTGTTCTACTGGTTCTGAACCACTACACCCCTGTTACCTGAAAGTGTGTGCGTGTCTGCAGTTGTTCATCTCCAATTTTCTTCCATCCCAGGGAATGAGGGTATGACATTTTTCCACATTAAGATAAACCGAGTACGTTAGTCAAGTACTACACTTTTTGCACTTCGCTGTTTGTGATATTAATAGCTGTGCTTTAAGAAGTGTACTATTGAACTGTCAAGAATGATTTGTTACCAGGTGTTAACATAATTTGCCAGCTGTCATAATTTAATCATTTTTATTTGCCTAAAATCTGACACTTAACTTTAGTGGTAAATCAAGACATATAGCAGAACTTATTTAATGCTGCAGTAGCTGAGGGGGAAAAAAAGTCCGTGCGTCCTACAATTGATATTTGTATTCTCAGGTTGAGGACAGGTTCTGAAGTCCACTTCCATTCATAATTCACAATGAATTGCTACTGTTGTCTGCAAAAGCTTTTTTCATTTAGTTCAAGCAGATGCTGCAGGCTCTCATTCACGTATACATATACTCATGTGAGTAGCGACATTCTTCAGCTGGCTTTGGCGAGTAAAAGGTGAGCACTATGTGAGTAAGAGCACAGAGAAGACATATAAAGTGAGATGGTGTGCACAGTTAACATTGTTCTTACACACCGTGAATCTGTTGTTTTAAGCTCATATCGGAGGGACCCGTATGCTGAAGTGCCTGCGGGATTAGAGGATGAAGCCATAATGAACTTATTAGCCTTATCTGAACAACAAGAAATGAAGATGAGAATACAAAAACTTGTGAAATGAGCTTGATTTTTTCCCCCCATTAGTATGCAGATTTACTTGCACTTCAGATAAAAGATCAGTGTATAAAAGAGGGCAATAGACACATATGGGTATTAGCAAAACACTTGATTTTTTCCATGAAAAATCATATTTTGAGCATTCACTCTAGCTGTTTTGGATAGAAATACTGTCTTCTGCAGTGTGGATTAAAAGGTGATTGATTACATGCAATGATAAAAAACTATTAAGTTGCAAAGAGTTTTATGAGCTTCACCAGCAACTCATTGAATCTGATTTTATTACCTAACATTTTCAGCCTAACCCCCCCGAGAATCAATAATATGGAAATGCAGATGTGTTTTTGCAGCAAAAAACATGGTTGTAAAATTTAGAGCTGCAAATAGAGAAACATCACAAAAGTGGTAAGAAAAATTTCTCTCTGGCGTGATTTCATTAAGAATGTAGTAAAAAAAAATCTAGAGTACACTGATTCGTGAAAAAATGGATGGAATTAGATGCAGGTGAAGATAGAAAAGCATGTGGATAGCTACAGAACAGGGAACAGAAAGGACACAACATCATTTGAAAGTCATAAATTCAATGAAAAGAGGAAAATTAGAAAAGCACATGTTGATACGGGAGAACTTCCTCAGGGTGAGACAGCGGTTGATAGGCTGCAGCTTTTGGGACTTTCAAACCTGATCCCATGGCATTTGGACCATGGTCTCAGGTTTTCTAATTTGTTGGCACATGAGTCAACGCAATGAGCCTTTGAATATGACCTGCAATCCTTGGCTGTAACCGTTTAAAAGTGATACTAAAGCTGGAGTGATGAATGTTGATTTGTAAAGACTGAGTTCAGAAGGCTGTGGCATCTCTTCTAAACATTATCGTTGCACCCAATTTCCCCCTAAAATAATCCCTGTAGTTCGTATTGCTGGTCAAAGAGTAATTTCCAAAAGGCATCCAAAAACATCAGCAGGTGGTGAAGGACAATACACCCAGTTCGTCCCAAAAAAGAGAACCTTAATTCTTGAAAAATATTTGTCTTATTTCTTCTTTTCTTTTATCTGACTTCAGCTTCCACTTTTTGGTTATTCTGTCATCTTTTCCAGTAAGGAACTTTCCAGTACCCAGTATAAATCTCCTTTATGAAGGCTGCAAGGGGGTGGGTGCTGCTCAGGCATCATCTCGGTGAGAGGGGTTGTCTTCTGCAACGGGGACCAGGTCCTAGTGGGTTGTGCCTGAGCCACCCATGAAGGTGCTTCATTGAGATCCCCTTTTAATGGAGTCCCCTTTTAACAGGAAATAAAACAAATCAAACCCTTGGTTTCCCATGGGGAGACATTTTCCTTCCCTGAGGAACTGGTGGGGTTTTTCCAAATTTGTTTCACCAGCACTGATATATCCCATGAGAGCCCAGCATGGATTTAGAGCCCCTGTGTACTTCTGTTGGTGCATGTCATGAACACGAACCCGTTTTGCTGGTGCATCCTCTCAGAGCTGTAGTTCCTTGGCTGTGTAGAAAGTTAAACCATCCTCATTGGGGTAACTTCCAAAGTCGCAGTCTAAATTTAGCCTAAATGTCCTCATTCTTGATTTCTAAGCATACCTTTGAATCTGACTGTATTAAATATTCTTGTTTTGAAGGAAGAAGGTTAGTGAGGGATCCAGAATGCTCTTTATTATTGCCCTGCTCATATTTATTTACCTTCACATCCATCTTCACATTGTCTGAAACATTTACAAGCCAATCATTATTGGATGTTATTAATAGCAGTAAGCAGATAGCAGCAGAATACCAGCACTGCACTTAATTATGATTTCACTCTGATGATTATGTTTCAGATCCATTAGCTTCCTCATTTTTAATAGATTTAACCTGCATTTTATTGCTATTGAATAATTCTCATTTTTAAACAAAATATTCCCAGGGCTGAGTCAAACACCACACAAAAGTCAGAGGATGTAAGAGCCGCACGGCAGCCACGCTTGTAATGTTACCAGCGAAACCAAATTGGGTTGGTTGTTTTGACATGACCTGCTTCGTAAAATCATGGGGAATGACAGTCATATCGCCATCTGCAATTCTTCATCACTTGAACCTTTTATCAACTCTCATTCCATCATTTGCCCGGGACGGAGGTCAGGCTCAGTGGCTTAGACGTACCAAGGTCATGCAGAAAACAAATCTGGATGACTGACACAACATTAATACTCTTCTAATCTGTTAGAATTTCTCTAGTTTTCTATGATGTATTGAAAACAAACGTCCTGCTAAGATAACCTCACCTGGCTGCAGAGGTCACCCTCTGCAGAAGACATAAGAGCTGTCATTTGTACAATATTTGTATTTATATGTGTGAACATCCTCTGTAGTTACTAGATGACGACTCGTAAACACTTCATCCTCATATTTCTCTTGAAAGTAGGAGACATGAATGTTTATGGAGCAGCTCTCATTTCTCTGCATCATTATTACAACCTTATCACCGCCATTGTGAAGTAATAAACCCAGAACACGGTCAGGATTTGTTTTGTACAACAACAACAAAAAAATCATAATTGCCTCTTATTTTCCTCAAAAGTTACGTGTGGATTTGTCCTAAGAAATTTAGCTTTTCTTTTCAATTTCCTTTACCTCTAAAGTACTACTTTTTGATGCTTATATAATGGTTTGGGTGCTTTTTCACATTTAATATCCAGTTTCGTAACTTCAACAGAAGGTCTTTTTTTGCTCCTGATTAACAAATCAGCTTACAGACTTCTTAAAAAATGCTAGTTATCACTTGAATTTTTCATCTAGGCACTCTAAAGATGCTCTCTTCCCGCATCCGTATGTTAATTTTCCTGGTTCTCTGGGACCTGTGACCATCATCTGCTGACTCATTCAAAAAACAGTTTTGGACCCTCTGATATGATCATCTTGCACTGGGCATCATCAGGTTTATTGTACAATAATGACATTAAATGTATATGGTAGCAAAAGAAAACACTCAAGAATATGTTCAAGGAGAGGAATTTTCTAGTTGTTACAATAAAATATTGCTTTAAGAAGGCAAGTTTTTCGTTTTACATCAATTAATTAAATATTCTTTAAAATCACAAGCCCTGACTGCAAATGTGGTCTCTCACCATCTTCTCAGGACTGTGTGGCCTTTCATGGGCAACACAGAATTACAGACTGGTGGGGGTTGGAAGGGACCTCTGGAGATCATCTAGTCCAACACCCCTGCTAAAGCAGACCCACCTTGAGCAGGTTGCATAGGATGGTGTCCAGGTGGGTTTGGAAAGCCTCCAGAGAAGGAGACTCCACAACCTCTCGGAGCAGCCTGTGCCAATACTCAGCAAAGTTATCTGTAGGATCCGGCTTGCTTTGCCTTAGATATACCATCATTCTGGTGGGAACCCGAATAATAAAGACTTGGGAAAAATCCCTGTAAGTGAGATAGAAGCCAGGAATTAAGTGAAAGTTCTCAGTAGGTAATGTTAAGAAGAAAATACAGCTGAGAAAACTGTTGCGGGTTTTTTGGCAGTTCATGTGAAGAATGAAAAACAGGATTTCGTTTGATGTATTATCTGTCGTGACTATTTTTCCAGTTCTACCTGTAATCAGCAACAGAAAAAATGGGTTCCCTTAACATTTTCTCAGGTTGTGACAATGGTTCAGTTAGACATGTCAAAGTGTTTTCATGGCTTCTTATTTCTACTGGTGTAATGATCTCCCAGCCTAATTCCGTTTGAGAATTATTGCATTTTGAAGAAGTTGCAAAATCTGACATATCTCACCTCAAGAAGAGGTGAAACGCAAGGCAATCTGCAGAGACTGGAGAAGTCGAAAGGGGGACATGGAAACAGGCTTCTTGTCGGGAGAAAGATTGACGTCTTCTCCATGTCTGCCACCAAGAGCATGTGGAGTAATTAGCTGAAGCTGAGAGGAAAATTTGGGTAAGACAGAGGAAGGGCAAGACTAGTTAACCATGGGAGGAGCATGAGGAGCTTTTGGAGCCTTGATAACTGGAGGATCTTAGAACGATTCTACAACAAAAGTTATTGGCAGTGGTAAGGTGGGGAAAAGTGGACAAATTAGGTGACCTCTGAAGATGAACCCAAAGCCCCTTTGAGACCAATTCTCTTTGATTTCATGTTGCACTTTTAAAAGCTTGTTTTTCTAGTCCAAAATCTCTCAGAAACCAAACAAGGAAAGTTATTTGAAGGCTCAGGGACATTTATTGCCAGCCACAAAAAATGACATGTCATAAAAAGTTAGTGAATGTATTAAATATGTCATTATATTTATTATAACAATTAAAATAGCAAAAGCTTAGTAACTAATGAACCTGGAGAGAACTTTGCTTTCAAATAAATTTGGTGATAAAGAATTATTTTTGACAGCAACATTTATCATGGGCTACCTAGGACTGTTATAGCTATTTGTTGTATTTAATAAACAATGAGAAATACATCTTCCTGCAGGAGAGTAGCTTAAATGTGCATCGTGCAATCTTCTTGAGAAATTGTAGCCAAGACTAATTAAATGATTCTAATTAAAGTTGTGTAGATAGGAAGGAAATTAATGGCTTCATTTGTACTATTTGTGTATTTCATTGTCAACTGTGCTGGATATAATTGCAGTGCAAAGAAGAAATCATCAAAATTATTTTTTAGTCTGTTGATTCCCAGTTCCATCAATTTATTGCAAAGGCTTCATCTTCTCTGTCTTCAGAGACAAAAAATGCTGGCAAAAGGTAAAACCTCAACAAAGTTATTTTCTTGTTAGGAGCTGTTAGATGGAGAATACGTTTATTGAACAAAATAAAGGTTAACCTTCAATTAAGCATTCTAAATATATTTAGTGAGCTATTGAAAAGCTATAATGTCTCAGCCCACATGGTTCACCGAGAGCTATGAACAAAATAAATTATAATAGAAGCAGAAGGAGTACTCAGATGGCATGCCTCTACCATGTGACTGACAAAGGAATGCAGTGTTGCTCCTGCCATCTATTATGTACAGTTTATATCAGATAAACTAAAAAAAAAAAATCTTTATTAATGCTTTTTTTTTAACTGCGAGTGTTTCATAAACAAAAGCAAGAAAACACCTGTTTGTTTTTTTTTTCCAGGGTATGGTTCATGTTTCAGGTGTTCAGCTGGGACTCCTCAGATCCAGGGGACAATGAATCAGATTATACATAATCTCCAGCTCACACTAACTGCTTCACATGTTTTGGGGTTTTTTGTGCCTGGGAGAAGTCTTGGCTGAGGTGCACGCGGGTGAGCTGTGGTTCTCCAAGCAGCCTGGAGCCGTTTCACCTCTCCTTGCTCCTTCCCTGCCCACTGCACAGATGACACGGTGAGAACTGTGGCCACCCCGGAGCCTCGCCCTCGCCATCCTGCACTCCTCTGCATCGAGGAGGGATGGTTTCCACAGGTTTCCTCTCAGAAGACCCAGCACTGCTCAGGACATTTCTAATTCATTTTAATGAATTTAAAGAGAAGCAGAACTGTTTGAGAAATTCATTTCAACTAAAAGATGTGGAAAGGAAAGATTCTGAAATTCATGAGCTTAAAATATGTTTATGTCTGGCTGGAATGTGCTCATGAAATTTGTTTCTTTGACATGTCAACGTTTTCTGCAGAAAGCAGATGTTCCTTGTGGAAATCTCTGATTAATCAAAAATACAGTTTCCTTTTTTAAATTAGTTTCAGTCAAACAATTTTGACAACTGAACCGTAGCTAAATCCTTTATGCTGAAAATAAAATCTGTCTTTATGTTTTTGTCTAAATGTGCTTCCGCAATGCCATACACAAACTAACTTTTATAGCCTTGATAAGTGGAAATATGTGGGAAATAAGAGTGTATTTGAAAATTCTTCTGTTAGAGACGTTTGCTAGAGCTAGCTAGACTAATGGCTTATTTTCTGTCTAAATCAGAGAGATTAATCTATAGCATTAAAATCTGAACAGAAAGAGCTCTACTGAAATGTTAAGTCTTGAATAAAGCAATTCTCTTCAAGGGTAGGAGACTCATCATCCTTCTCAGTGAGCGCTTTTTCCTTCCCTCCACTTTTCTGCAGCTCATAAACACCAGTGCACTCAATGTTCCCTCAGTCCTGATGGTAATCTGGTTATCTTCAGGAGGTTTCAGCCTGGTCCTGGGGATGGGGATAGCAATCTCGGCTCAAGAGCTGTTCAGAGAGAAGCAAAATTAGTGAAAAATGGCTACAACCATCACTCAGGTGCCGTGGGCTCACTACAATGAGGTACAAGGTCATTTAACAAATGTAACAATGGCCCTTGACCGTGCCCTGCGTGTTCCAGCCATCCAGCAGTGCTGTAGCAGTTTATACTGCACATCCCAAAGCCTCTCCCTACTACATGCAGTAGGTTGGGTACTCTGTGTGGCCCACAAGGCTACAAGTATAGAGTAAGACATCTGGAGATGAGAACCTGATGTCAGCCCTGCACATGCTTTAGAGGTTTATCTTTGTACCTTCTCTGGTTTGGCCCCACAGACAGAGTGCTCCTTAGTGGCTGCAGTGGGCTGTCATGAGCTGTGCTCCTGGTGCCCATCGTCCCGCCTGGCACTGCCCAGATGGATCTTTCTTGTCCACACCACGATGCCCGGTGTGAGCTGGGTGATGAGCAGGAACAGTCGGGAGATCTGCCTTGGACACACATTCCTGACCCCAAACGAAAGGGTAATGTAGAGACACAGGAAGCCCTGCATAGTCTCCCCTTGCCGCCAGCGAGTGGTTGCAGCCTTGGTAAGCTGGCTGTGTAATCACTACTGTCGTGTTGTATTGGTGCGATTGCTGCGCCATCAGGAGCTGTAACACTCTAAGGATATAAGCAGCGCAAGATCAGCAAAGACAGTATTTTTTATTAGATCAGCTGATGCAGCTGAAAGGAAAGCAGACAAGATCTTTACTCCCCATGGGAGACTCTTTTTGGATGTGAAATAGAGGTCTTCTCTTTCCCATCAGGATATTCAATATGCTTCTGTAAGTTAGAGGTCCTGGATCTGGGTGGGTTGGCAAAAAATCTAATAACTAAACAAAACGCATAACAGATGACTGCAGAGGTGTGGAACAGCTCCTTTACAAAGCCAGAATTACCTTCGCTTTCCTTATGATGTGGTGCTCGTGTGCTAGTGCCTCCCACGTGCTGTGCAGGAAACCGCCAGGTGCAAAGTGAGCAAAACACTTTGAGTAATTTGCCAAGGTGCCCCTAGACAAAACTAATCCTCTGAAAGTCTCGAGAGAAAGGCTGCGGTTTTGTGTGACTGACCCCTGACCACATGGGCAGAGAGGTGAATCTGACTAATCAAACCTGCTTAGCTAAAATTACTGTGCTAAATAACTTTCTGCTGGCAACAGAGTGTGAGTCACTACTGCACCCAGCCAAGAGCTGTTCTCTACAAGCTGCGAGGAATCACTGCTCGGTAACAATGAGACCTTAGTCCTTGCTTGTGGGGAGTAGCTGTGATGAGCTGCAGTACCAGGAGCGGAGACGTGCTGTAAAGGGTCTTGAGAAGCAGTACGAAACCATTACCCCAGCACCTTTCTAGTTTGGTTGAAGAGTCTGCAACAACCAATTTGTTTCATAAAATTTTGCCTTCATAATTGTTTGAACAGTGTCCAAAAATAAAATTGAATTTTCTTTTTTAATTTTTTTTTTCCTTGGTTTATTAATCCACTTGCTACTCATTGTTCTTCAATGAATATTTCATACAAGCCAGCTCCAGCCTCGGCAGCGTTTGTAACTGTCGGCTGTGAGTATTCTTTTAAGCATTCATTATTCATCACTCAGTATTGAAAGTGGTTGATCTGACACCTGGGTCAAACGGAGGCCTTGAAGAAGCCACACACCACTCTTTTCTTGATGCCAGTCATGGCAAACATCCCCAGTTCTGAGCTGTGGCTATAGGGGTCCAGCAGATGCTGTTAGATTAGTACTGCTGAGAATATTCTGCACTTGGTGTGAACCCAAAGGCAGCTATTTTGGAGCGAAGAAAAGACCTTTTTTCATATAGGTAGATCTGCATGAGGGCTTCCCATAAGAGAAAAAAATCCCTGGTGTTCAGGAAACGAGTTCTGATGACACAGAACTGAAGGCCCAATACGCCTTGCTGTGAGATCACCTTCCCTTGACCTGACCAGCAGCTTCAGCGCTTCTCATTGGTGCTCCGGCTTAGTCTGAGAAGCGAACAAAGATGATTCAAAAGGAAAACTGGATTTCCTTAAGAGCCAATGTTACTTTTCCCGGGTTCTTTAAAAGCGTCAGAGGTAACATTAGTGGCCGCATGGCTGTAAAAAGAACAGCAGGGATCAGATAAAAGGAGGACACTTGCTTTGAATCGTCTCTTCCCACCCCCGCCCTTATTTCATGGCAATATTGCCATCAGACTGTTTTTCTCTTTATATGACTTTTTTTTCCCTCTGATACTGGGTGACAGAATATAATATATTATAAATACAGCAATCTTTCCATTTTCCTATTGAGCAAGAAAAAAAATAGAAGGAAGGCAAAATCTGCAGAATTAGCGAGCTTGCTGCTAGGACTCAAGCGCAGGTTCGTGTGCTGTTTACCGCGTCTCTGGTTATGTGCCTCTGTGGGGAAGGGGCAGTGGAATAACTAGGGGATACTGCTGTGCCGGAAAGTAGGAAGCTGCCTGAGTATTAAATACGGGGAAAATCAATGCAGTCCAAAGGTTGCCTCCAAGGAAACAAAACGACATTTATAAATATGTCTCTCTTGCTTCTTTTTGCCTGCAAACTCTGCTGGTTTTGCTAAATCGTCTACTAGAAGATGGTGGATTTAGCCCAGGCAGGCTGCTGTCTCCAGAGCCCCTCCTTGACATCCTGGCCAGAGGTCATTGCCTCTTCATGTCCTGGCCAAAATACTTGTATGAGCTTTCCAAAATCCATTTTGACCAAGCTGAGCTGACTTGCCTGAAACAGGAGGTAGCAGGTGGGTTGTTGACCCCAGCACTGGGGGTCAGAGGGAGAAGGTGGGGTGGTGGGACACGGAAGGCAGGTGGCGCAGGGGTGAGGGGCCATGGAGGAGAACCTTCAGACCCATGCACAGAACATCTTCAGCCATTGCACCCAGCACTAGATTTAATGACAGCTTGGATGTGCTCCAGTTTATCAGGGATAACGGAGTTCCCACATGCCCCTTGATGACTGTACCTGTCATCCCTTTTCCCTTTAGAGACCTTCTCTTGAGCACTGGGACTGACTGGATGCTGGGAATTCATTTTAGGCTTCCTGGTTGCAAGATCTGGGCCACAGGGGTGGCTGCAGGAACCACCCACCTACCCAAGTTCACGCTCCTGGGTTTGCGTAGTGCTTTCCTACAGATTTGCCAGGCTGGAATGAAATGTGATGGAAAGAGAGCAACCCAGAATCAATTTCGTTCTATCATTTTATTTTATTTGTCTAGAGAACTGTCTAAATACAGATTCAAGGACTCTGAAATCTTTCTTCATGGCTTGGCCTCAGAGCAAATTTACATTTTATTACACAGATCATACTTTTTTCCCTCCGTGTCGACGACCATGAACGGTGAAAGTGAGAGAATAAAGATAGTGGCAAAACAAACACATAGATCATTAAGGCAGTCTCCATCCCACAGCTCAAAACGTGCCTCTGTTCCTGTGCAGCTCGCAGGTCACACAAGTTTTCATAAGCATTTTTAATACAGATGAAATATCACCTAATTACATAATTACATGATGCTTTGTTACGGCTCCGTGATTTGGGGGAGATAAAAACCTCTCCAGCGAGCTCTGTGCAATCTTAAGCTCTAAAACTCCAAAGGGGATTGAGAGGTTCTATATATGTTCTTTGTCAGTTTTTTTAATTTGATATTTCCCTGAAATCATTAGAGTTTAATGGGCTATAAAGCAGGAAACACTCATTTTTCTTTCTTTCTTCCTTCCTTTTTTCTTTTTTCAAATGTAGCCATCTGAAATAAGCTGCCAAAATAAAAGTTAGATGAATTCCATATAAAAGTCCACATTCATCTTTTTCTCTGGATAAATACTTCAGCATAGTAAAAGAGTCGGCCTACAACAGAGGAAATGTACTAAACAGAACAAACTCCGTCAGAAGCAGCAATTAATGGATAATGTCATGATACAGCTTGGCATTTAATAATTTTAATTCAGAATAAGTGCACCTTGGAATGAGTCTGTTTTGTATGGATCATGTCATGTGGCTTTGCTGAACTATTAACTTGTGTGAGTAACCGGCACGGGGCCAGGGACATTGGTGGTGTAACCCCACAAGCGCCAGCAGAAGCGAAATCTGGGTGATTCGAGTGCAGCCAAGCCCCTTCTGTAACTCTGAACGATAAATAACATTGCCACACGATCATGTCACACGCCTCTGCAAACAGCTGCTGGTTTATAGCCTAGAAATGCCTGAAGATGGGCTTCCTACACCCTGTGAGTCTCCTGAGCCATAAACCTTCCAATGGCACAGTGTCTAGAAACCAACACTTTTGAGCAGATATATTTGCGTTGCATGAGCCTGCAAAGGCGAATCCCTTCTCTTATCAATATGAGAGCGCACAGAAAGAGGGTGATGAGCATCAGGGAATTCATCTCCTTGTTCCTCATAACGAGGTGATTCACTGGAGCTCCCTGTTCCCTCTGGGGGGGTGGGGGAGTGGTGGTGTTACAGCCAGTACTGCCCACCCTGCGCCCACTGCCGTTCTTGCAGTCCTGTGCAAGCCATTGGATAAATAGTAGGTAGATGTTGAGCTATTTGTGTGGAAGATTGTTGTCTGCTTTAACTGATAGCTTAATTAACACTGAAATTAGTGCATTAATTTGGGATGGGAGAGGAGGAGGGTTCTGATTAGAGGATTAATAGTGTTGAGTTATAGACTTCGTTAGACGCTTGCCTGTTTGAAACCCTGAAATGACCCGTTAAATCACGCCTGATCCTAAATGATTGAAGGTCCAACATCCTTCTGAGAGGAGCCAAAAGCAACCTGGCTGCCAGCCTGACAGGCACCACACGCAGTCCTCAGCCCCTTCTGTCACCTCTGTGGTGGGGACTGAAGCCGTTTACTGAGCAGGACCTCAGGCAGAGTTTTAGAAGTCAGCTTCCTCGCTGCTGTTAAATGTTTGCCTCTTAGAGAGATGTCTGGTAGAGTTCATATGGGATGTTAAACTGAAAATAATTTTTTTAAAGTTGATGTGGTACTGGGAAATGCATTTTCAAATATATGCTATTCAGCCCCTCCCTCCCTTGGGCTTATTCCGTCACCTATCCTGGAGAGTCAAGGGACTGGCTTCTCAGCTGATGTTAAAATACTGCCGTTTTCCTGACAAATCAGGGAAAACCTGTTCAGGGAAGCTCACACAGGCTTGTTAGTCTATGGGAGCTGGATTTGCTGATGGGTGTTCCACAGAGCCTGTGCTGAACTGCACCCAGGCTTTCCCCAGCTCTGCGAGACAGGTCTTGGAGCAAGAGGCGGGATTGCACGATAACCTGAGACCATAACATCCAGGAGACAGTTAACCTCACCTCTGAGCCTTGCCAGCACTAGGTCTTTGAGAGAATTAAAAGTGAGAATTGGAAGGAATTAGATAATGTTTTGTAAGCCAGATGCATTTCTGTATGTAGCTACTAATCACAAGGCAGCAAGTAGGCAGCAGCTACAATTATTTCTGCAGTTCGAGATATTAAAGTGCTTCTGGGTTGATTAAACAGACAGGTCTGTAAAGGTG
Organism: Buceros rhinoceros silvestris; assembly: GCF_000710305.1. Classification (NCBI taxonomy): domain Eukaryota; kingdom Metazoa; phylum Chordata; class Aves; order Bucerotiformes; family Bucerotidae; genus Buceros; species Buceros rhinoceros. Next base: position 11,114 of record NW_010392368.1, on the reverse strand, counting down.
TCTGTTGAACTGAGTTGCCTTTTGTACAGCTGCATCGTCCTCACGTCTTCTCAAGAAAGCTGAATTTCACTGACAAGTGTGTGTCACGCTTCCATATCTCACATCGATTCTCCATTAATCTGCGTTTCCTTCAGCACTTTAAAGGGAAGTTGCACAGAGCGACATGGTGTCCTGATTAACACCTGAGTGCAGAAGCATTTCTGCTGCGCTTGATTATTAATAGAACAAGTGTAGTTAATTGCAGTGGTTGATCGTCCCCATCACTGATTAATGACTAAGTGCACTCCTTGTATTTTCAAGATCTTAGACTGAAAAAGCACAGAGATTCATGTGCTATCTGAAAGGATTTTTTTATGATAAAGATGACTGTTTGTAGAGAGAACATTTGATATCTTATTACAGAGTGTAAACATAACCAGCTAAAATTAAGTGATTTTAGTCTCGGTTTTTGTTACAGCCATAGCAAGGTGTGACTGATGCGACTCAGCGTGATACAAAGTGCTTTCTGAAAGATTTAATACGGCGCTGCTCCTATGGCTGAATTTAATCAAACTACATTTAAAACAACACTGTGCCAGTCCTGAAAATAACTGTAAAATACAGGAATGGAAGTATTCTGTATGATGCATTTATGCTACAGCAGCCTCCGTGTGCAGTCTCCCTCCGCAGAAGTTCGGTATACATTAATACCGTCATCTCTCCCTGGATTTATACCTCAGGAAAAGAAGGGGGGGAAGTTCCACACAGTACTGCTGTTATTTTAAACTGTCCTCATTCACATTTTTTAAAACTGCCCTCACTATTCAATGGTCTTTACACAGCCCTGACGGAGTTAAGTGCTTGGAAATCAAAAGAGCAATAGCCAGAACCTGAGTAAAGAGCGTATAAGCTGGTGATGCAGGGCACCAGGTCTACGGAAAAAACACTGTCTGACAAATAACTTGATACATGACGGGAAACACACTGAATGAAGCAAAATGCAGGCCAAAGCTAACACAATTGCAGTGAAGCCGTAGAAACAACCGAAAAAGAAAGGTGCCATTGAGACAGAAAACAAGACCCATGTGATTCATGAGTCAGTGTGGACTGAGAGAAGAAAATACAGCCTCGGTGGGATTCTTGCTAAATTTGGTGGAGACATTTCACCTGATGGACACTGAACAAGGGCCATTCAGCAGCAAGGTCTATGTTTTCCATTACTACTTCCAAGTCTGCCAAGGAGCCACTGTCTGAAATGTTTCAGCACTGACCTCGCTTCATCCATTTCAAATGAGTCTTGCACAGCAATTATCACTGCATCACTACGTATCTTGGCTGCTTGATAATGGCTGGGGTAATCATCTCATCTGATCGATGGCCACTGACCATGGTCTTCAGGTACGCAGGTCTCTTCCAAGAATATGCCATAGCCTCTTAGAGGAAAGCACCACTGGGAATATACCTCATTTTCCACTGCTGAAGAGCTGCTCGTCCGGCGATGGATCCTCACAGCTGCAGTTCCACTGGGAATCCAGCACGGCTTTTGGCACAGCTCTCAGCAAGAGGGGAGTGAAGAAGGTCCCCTATTTAGGGCACACCTGATGTGGGACATGGGTAGTAGAGTTTTTCTCATGGTTTTTACTAGCAGGAAATCATGTTCTTTTTCTCCCTTCTGTACATTCTATTGCCTCGTGAGCAGGGAGGATAAATCTGTTTTTCTGGCCAGTCCCTGGCTACCTCTATGTACATGCTTTAAGGGAAAAACTCAGACCCAGAGGCTGCTGTAGATCCTGTACCAAAACCAGCTAGCAGGTCCTTTGAGTGGTCCCAAATAGGAATGCACAGGCATATCATTGTGCAGAAACTGTTATTTTTCAGACTGAAATCTATGCCCCCCCAGATCCTGTACCAAAACCAGCTAGCAGGTCCTTTGAGTGGTCCCAAATAGGAATGCACAGGCATATCATTGTGCAGAAACTGTTATTTTTCAGCCTGAAATCTATGCCCCCCCCCCCTTTTTTTCCCCAAAGGGCTGCCCTTTGTGCATTTCTGTGGTACCTTCCGTGGGTGCTTCAGCAGTGTGTGGTATTATGGGAGCCATGTGACAGCAAAGAAACTCAAAACAAATGTCAAAAGCTCAGTAGAGAATGACTCAGAGCAGGAGAGTTGGAGGAAGTGGGTGGAGAATTACCAAGTTTCCACACATTTACCAGGCTTAGTCATAATGTAGCTGCCGAGAAGCTAAGCCATGGCAAAAACTGGAAAAAAATGTAGGCATGTGAAGTGCTACTCCAGGGGCCTCAGCAAAGCGAGAAAAAACAGACCTGGTGGCACCTCTGAAGCACAGACGCAGGCAGCAGCAGAACGGGGGTTGTGGAATGCCTCTGTTAGATTAGAAAGGTCAATCTTGTCATGGACCTGCCCCGGGCTAGGTGGAGGGAGGAAAGCTTCACTCACTTCAGACTTCACCTGAGGACAGGGAGCGACTGATGGTTTGGCTCGGTATGACACAAGGCGATGTTTCATTTTGGTTTCAGCAGCGGGAAGCTGATGAATGTTGGCATCCACAAACATCTCAGTGGGAAATTTAATTCTTACAGAAACTGCATTTCACATTGAAGAAAACTTCTGTTCAGCCAAAAAAAGGAAAACTTGTGTGACAAATTTCTCAGCAAATGGGTTGCTCCTCATTCCTTTTTTATACTCCTTGATAATTTTTTCGTTGGAAGACAGATCTACCAGTTTCTGAATGTTTCTGGTCATTGTTCGTACATTTTCACTTATACAGCTCAGGCCTTCCTGCAAAATTTCAATCATTTATCACATTTTCATGTAACTGATGACATTACACAATGCAAAGGGTTTATTTCTAAAAAAATCTAAGACACATCAAGATGCCACAAAAAGACAGCAAGCTACGTTTTGTCATTTATTGGCCATCTGCCATCCCTGGGATGGTAGTCAATAACAATCTGTCAAACAATTAACACAGCTAATAAATAGTCACAAAGTAACTTAATTTGCCAACCACTAGTAGCCACCAGTTGGAAATTAATGTGCTGTAGCTATTTGATACCACACCTGACACCCAACCAGATGGAAAGGAAACGTGATAGAAGAGATGATGATTAATGAGGAAAACGATGCGCAGCGTTAACAAGTGTTTAGACACAGAAAGCCCCTTTCTGCCAGGTACAGGGACGGGTGACACATTCCCTTACAAAGGAAATAATGCTGCAGGAGCTGCTGAGATGCCACATAAACCCACCGCTCTCCATACGCCTTTCCTATCTACGGCGAAGTCTGGAAATAGTCTGGGTTTTCTGCTGACACTGAAATTTTAGATCTCATCCCTTCAGCAAAGAGAAGGGTGCAGAATACTAATGAAGCGTGTGGAGTCCGTGATCAGGGCTTCTCAAATCCTGCAGAATTCTCCTCTGATTGATTCTGAGGTCTGAAGGGGCTGTTTTGGTAACCTCATCTGGCTTTGTGAGAAGCACAAGCTGCAGAACTGCACCCAGTAATTCTTCCGTCAAGGCTCTAACTTCTGTTTGAGCTACAGCAGGACGTGACGGTTTGGGAAATCAATCCATGTATCACTTACGAATTCTAGATTGATTTTTGAAATCTGTGCCACAATGACCTGAATCTTTACATGTTCAACCTCATGCTGCGCGTTGGAGGCCAGCTGGGCAACGGCACACACGTGCCCATCTGTGAACAAGCCGGTTGTTAAAGGCATTGTGTGGAATAGACTTGATTTGGGGAGAGCAAGAGAATAACGGAGTTGTCAATATTGCCACTTTTCTCTAAGCTCTCTGCAGGGTTCTGAGAGCTGAGAGAGCATAATTTCACCATATCCATGCAAAGAGATCAGGGATTAGTGTCATGTCTTAAATTCATGAAGCCTGCAAAATTCAGAAGAGATGCTCAGAAAGAAAGGGAAGCTTAAGCAGAAAAGATAACCAGTGGGTTCTGGTTTTATAAAGAAAACATCTTTAACGTTGGGATCAGACAAAACAGACAAATTTTATATACTGGCGAAAGGAGTGTTTGTCTCTTCTGTTTATGAACCACTTAGGCTTCTCTTCAATTATCCAAATACAGTAGTGAATGAAGACAAAAAAATCAGTGGCAAATTCAGTCTCCATAAAACGCTTTTTAATTCCTGACTCCCTCTTCCTGCGTTCAAACACAGACAGCTGCGGCTCAGGGCTGAAAAGCTTCAACGCTTTTGAAATTCATGGGGATTGCTGAGAACTTCATGGGAACTGCTCCCTCCTGTGGAGCAGCTGCTGAGCAGAAGCAGTTCACCCACCGCCTGGGCTCGCACCCGGGCCTGCAGCCACCGCCCAGGGACCAAGGGCCGCTTTTATCATCACCTCTGCGTGATGGTCGAGGGACCGTACTGCCACGGGTGGGTACAGAGCCCCAGTTGTCGTTCTGGGAAGGGCCATCACACCCAAGTGCAGAGCTCACTGCAGCAGCAGCACTCAACAGCAGGAAGGTGGTGGTGAAGGGAGAAAAGAAAACGCCCATCACTGTGATGCACTAAAATGATTAATTCCACTGCAAGAATTACCCAAAAGCATTGTGCCAAACCTGGATGGGGCAACTTACACCTCTCAGAGACAGGGCTGAAGTGATCAGTGTGGCGTGGATGCCTTGTGTTGGCACACAAGGTTGTTTAAGGTTAGTTTTGCCTTGGGAAAGGCTGGACATAATTTGCTGTAAAATGAAAATATCAGATCCCACAGCACAGTTTTTTGGCACTATTCTAGTCCTGTTGAAGTCACAAGGCTGAAACTTCAGGGACAGGTGAACTGCAGCGTGTCCAAGGGCACGGTCACACACAGCCCCGGTGACAACACTCTCCTGCCCTCCTCTATCATCCAGCCCTGGGCCACCTCTGGGTGTGTTCATGAGAACACAGCGTGCTTCTGGGAGCTAACTAAAAATACCCTGATTAAGAAAAAGATTAATATCTCAAATCCAGAGCGTTTCCAGAGCTCACACACACTCCCTCAGCGAAGGGGTTGCCCAGTACCAGGACAGGCAGTGGAAAGTGAAGTGGGACTGATCTCGCCATGGGAGATGCTGTATCACAGCATCATCTGCTTGTTCAATTCCAGTTTATTCCTGAACACCCAGTGCACCCACTCTGCTGAGTGGTGCCGCATTAACCCAGTCCAGGTACCGGCTGCTGTGGCACAGGACTCCCTCACTCATCTCCTCCCCATCTGCAGCTCCTGCAGCTGTGTTGCTGTGTCGGCTTCCTTACGAACAGTCTCCTGCAGACATTTCGCTTCATCTCTCGCATCAGTGAACATCCCCAGAGAAGTCTGTCCTGTAGTTAAGCTTTTATTATTTGGTTTCTGTGCCAAGGGGAACAGGGCACCTGCCGCTTGCTGAGCAGTCTGGCAGGAAAAGCCGCAGCAAGTCATTCAGCTCGTAAGGAGCAAAATGATGTGCCAAAAGTCACCTTCTACCCCAACAGCCCATCCCACCTTCTCACATTTCAGACTGTACATGACACCAGATGAGACTTGTGAGTGTAAATATGTTTCAGGGAGGCTAATGAATGTCTCCGAACACAAGGAAATTGTCTAATCACGTTAAATATGTCATTATTAGTGTTAACCTGCATTTCACAGGTGCTGTCAAGCCTCATCCAAACAGGTTTTCTCCACCCTTAATGATCTCAGTCCTGCACAACACATGAGCTGCAGATCATGCTCTGGCAGGTTCAGGTGTAAAGTGGACAAGTCAAAAGGAAGAACAAGAGAAAAATGAAGGAATTGTGAGTTGAAGCAAGGTACTGTGGTTTTTAATTCATTTGCCTGCTATTCTTTCCACTTTCCCTCCTCTTTCTCTTTCCTCCCTGAGTAGCAGTTAATCAGCACCTTTGAGCATTCATTTCCTCCATTCCAGAAACTCTATGGAAACGTAGAAGTATATAGCGAGGAAGATAATAAAAAGTAAAATATGTGATATTGGCATACCTGTGCCTAGCAGCACGATTTATAACGTATCCCTGCTCTTGTCAATCAAAAAATGCAAATTTAGGAAGATGTGCAAGAGGCAGAATAGATGAGAACTTAATAAAAACGTCATCTCAAAAGCGATGAGGAGACCAGCATGTCTGTGTCTCACAGTCCAGCAAAGCAGCCTAGACAGAGTTAAAACAAAGCAAAGCAATTTTCTACGCAGGGGCTCACAGTGTGGGTGTCTTGGAGCAGGAAGGAGTGGTGGCAAATCCGTACGCACGTAGACACACACGCACAAGCGATGTTACAGCGGGAACTTTGACAGACCTCTGGGACAGGCTGCGAAAGCAGGTGAGGGATTGAAAAAAAATCCTGAATGCTGCCTGAGGAGGATTTCAATTATTTTGACACTTATGAAATGAAATGGATGATTTCAGAGGAGATGTTTGTTCCTGGGAAGAATCAAGAGCTGTCTCAGTACTGTGAGTGTCAGACAAATGCCAGAAACAGGCTCGCTTTCGATGCTGAAAGGAACCGAGGCTCAGTTTTCAGATCATCTGAATGAAGACGTGGGTTACTCCTTGTATTAGCCAGTAAGTTTTGCTGTGAGATGGTCAGAAAACCCCAGGTGAATGGGGAGATTTCCACGATTTGGAGTATCTCTTAAAGCAGCTTTTCTCCTCGCTCCTGGAAGATGCACATTATTGCTACTCATTTGCCAGAGTAAAGAAACTAAAGATACAATTTCTCTTTGGCTGTTTTTGGTTTGGTTTTTTTTTTTTTTGGTTGTTGTTAGTTTGTTTGTTTGGTTTTTTTTAATAATGAAATGATACAAAACCACCCGCAGAGTCCCGTGGTGTATCTGCTGTCCTGAATGAAGAACATGGACAGTCACCAATGTCTTTGTGAAGCAGAGAACAGTGTATGAAGATATTTCTCACAAGGGTGTGAGAAGCCATTGAGCTTAGGTTTTGGTTAGGAGCTTCTGTAAAACTGAATAACCTGAAAGGTGAAACTCAAATATTAAGTAAGAACAAAATGGTGGTGGTCAAACATATAAATTCACTGAAGAAAGAGCTCCCTGAGGACTGGAAGGCAGCTGGCTGACCCCATTATTTAAGAAAAGTCCTAGGTGCATGCTAAAAAGAAAAAAAGATCAGAAAACTTAGCATCAGTTTATAGAGAAAGTCACCAAAATTTTTTTGAAGATCAAATAGGAAAAAAAAGCAGGGGAAAGTCTACAGAATTAAACACAGTCAACAAGATTTCTGAAAAGAAAGGTCAGGCTCCAGTAAGTTTTGCAAATTCTTCAAAAGCATGAATTGCCCTTGGGGTTGCAAGGACCAAATGTTCAGGTTTTCATGAAGATGTTGCCAAAGGCTTATCCTGCAAGTGTATGTCTGAAGTGTGAAACCAGAGTCAGAAAAATTTTAAGCAGATGCCATTTGACAGTGCTTTCCTCTGAACTGGGGGAGGCAGCAGCTCCTGCCTTCAGCAGAGTGACAAATGGCAAGAGACTTGGAAGAAGGAAGCTGAACTCTCCAAAATTGAAACAAATAAAGCAGCAAACAAATATCTTAGTTGTACATGGTGCGTTCTTCTAGACTTTAAAAAATGAGAGAATTCGGGTTTTCATTGCATTTGACAGGCTGCGTGACTGGGCAGAAATTCTCTATACCTATGGGCTCCTATAGGCCCAGATCAAATGAGCACAGAGATCAATATTTATCATATATGAACTCAGAGCTGGATGGAAGGAACTGTGATTTAATTACGTTCTTTTTTTCTGTACTGGATTGTGGCAAAACCAAATTCTAATTAAATAATGGCCTGAAACACAATCGGATCATGTCGAGCACATAGTCACCTTTAATTTTAAGTTTTCTTTACTTCCCAGGTCATTTCAAATTTCAAAAGGAAAGGCAATTTCAAATTAAAAAATGAAACATTTTACTCAGGGTGTGGAGTGGAATGTTTCAACAACCAAAAGTTGTTCAACAACTCCATTTTTTCCAGAACAGGGAGATTTTATTGTGCCTTTTTGTCCCCCTTAGAGATTTTTGATGAAGTGGCACTTCTATTTAAAAAAAAGTGTTGGCGAATTCTCAATCTGTTCTACACAAAAAATCACGAAAGCCTCACGATACGGCTGGCAGTCATGGCATCCGTTATTAGATCCCAGCCTTCGGCAGAGATTTCTAGACATATGTAAAAATACTTAGTTGAGAGGAGAACGTTTGATCAACTGTGGAACGAATAAACGCAGCGGAGAACAGAACAGTGAATGCTGGGCTCCAGGCTGAAAATGGAGACCCATGGGATAAGGGTGGGCTTGAGAGGTGAGGATATCCAGGAGGAGATGGTCTTCCACCTGCTAAATCACCACCCAGTGGAGGTCAACCGAATGTAGGGAACGGAAACGCGTCTTCTGAATGCTAAATGGTGTTTTCAAATGTTGAAAATCACAGAGGGAAACACTGAGAAAATTTCAGATAATGATGTGCTCCTTGAACAAGGACTGAAGAATATTTATCACAACATAACAGACCACTGGAAAAAGGAAAATCTTGTCTGTATCCAAAAGGGACTCTCGTTTGTGTTACTAATATTTCCAGTACTAATATTTTTCTTGGGGTAAAGAACTACAGAAAATATTTTGGGAACGATATTCAAGGCTCTCACAGTTTGGGAAACATCAGTCCAAAAGATCCCAGTGGGTGACCTCCTAGCCCAGATTTTTCTTAAAATAAATAAAATAAAGTCAAGCTTGCAAACCAAAACCTGCCAGAAATGTCCCTGGGAAGCAGGAACTGGTGGGAAACACATGTAGGTAAATGCTCCGGAGAGGTCCAAGAACATTGCTGCCTGCTTATTGACCTGAACTCCTGGTCAACACAGGCTCCACGCCTGTGCCTCCGTGGTGGGTCCAGAACTCAAATTCAAGGACTTCACGCAAATGGGCGTATCATGTCCCAGCTACTTCCAGGAGAACTGGAAGTCACTGGGCAGGTGGTGCAGGTGAAAACAAGGCAGACTGACTGTTGGTTGCTGAGCTCCTTCTTTGATTCATCCACGGCGTGAGTACATGGCCAGCGCAGGCGGAAATCTAAGCCGTGGGAAGAACGTGGGTGCCCACAGTCCTTGGTTTAGGAGTGCCCATAAGGTTCTAAGCAACGTGCACAGCAAAAGCAGCACTGGCAGCTTTATCCTGGCCTGTCAAGCTCATATCAGAGCACAGTCATGCCAGGATTTCATGGTGACACCGGCCACAGAGCAGCTATTGACATACAGGCCTTTAGGGCTCCATCAAGGTTCATTTATTTTTCTGCCAGTTCCGGCCCTGGTTCTTGGAGCTCTTTTGGTTGTGCCTAAAAGCTGCCTTTCTGTAAAAGCTGCTGGAAGGGAAACCAAGCATCCACCTCGGGTTAGGCTACAGGAACTCTGTGCATGGCATAGCCCCAAACCCTATGGATTTTTCCTTCCCTGTGAGCGTTTGGACCCCACAGCCCATCTCTCGGGGCTTTTCACGCCTCTATGGACAGGCAACCATCAGCTTTCTCTTGGCAGCACTCACACGTCTAGGGAAAGCGCTAGCAGCAGGGCAGCCGTCCTTACCCAGGGCTGCCGTCAGCTCTGGCTCCACACGGGCTTCATGGAACCACCGCCTGGGTCTGCACTCTTCCCATGCACCATACCTGGCGTGAGCTGCACAAGCAGCAATGTGTACCACATTTCTGTCTTCAAAACTTCCTGCAGGCACGTAGTTTTGTTCTCTACAGAAGAACCATAGACGTTTTTTTACCACTATCCGCCTCTTAGATTCAGCCAGCAGCAGGCGGTTTTGCCACGTTGTCCTAGAGATGACTAGAAGCAGATGGAGGGGGGCATGAAGTTGCCCTCATTTTCCATCTGGCACTGTCTACTTTTAGCTCCACAACTCCTTAGGAGGGTTTTAAATCTCCTGGCTAGCACTGTCTGCTCCGGGGGAGTCGTACCCCCAGACGCTGCCCCCGATGCCGCAGTGCATCATGTACTGCATGCTGCACCACTCGAAAACTTTCCAGACCTTCTATGGCTATTTTTATGTTAAAATGAAAGCAGATGTTGTATCGCAGACCGCCATGCATACTGTATTTATGCAGCACATAAAAAGTTAGAGGAATCATTGAACCACAGGCTGGTTTGGGTTGAAGGGACCTGCCGAGCTCTCCCAGCGCAGCTCCTGCAGGGAGCAGGGACATCTGCACCCAGAGCAGGTGCTCAGAGCCCCAAGGGCCAACCTGACCTGGGGTGGTGCCAGGGATGAGTGTTCTGCCACCTCTGGAGGCAACCTGGGCTGGGGTCTTGCCACTCTTAGCGTAAAAAATTTCATCCTTCTATCTAGTCTAAATCCCCCCTCTTTTAGTACCAAACCATCCCCCCTTGTCCTGTCACAACAGGCCCTGCTGAAAAGTCTGTCCCCACCTTTCTGATAGACCCCCTTTCAGTACTGGAAGGCTGCACTAAGGTCTCCCTGGAGCCTTCTCTCCTCTCGGCCTTTCTTCACAGCAGAGACGTTCTATCCCTCTGATCAGTTTTGTGGCCTCCTCTGGACTCTCTCCAGCATGTTCATGTCCTTCTTGTGCTGAGGACTCTGGAGCTGGATGCAGTGCTCCATGTGAGGTGTCCCCAGAGTGGAGTGGAGGGACAGGATCCCCTCCCTTGACCTGCTGCCCACACTGCTGGGCATGAGCCCAGGACGTGATTGGCTTTCTGGGCTGCAAGCGCACGTTGTTGGCTCACATCCAGCTTTTCACCTACCAGCACCCTCAAGTCCTTCTCCGCAGGACTGCTCTCCATCCCACCATCCCCAGCCTGTGCTGATACTGGGGATTGGTGCAACCAGTGGGAGTGCACTCATCTGAGCAGACTCTCAATGAGTACGCATGCAAACTTACTGTTTATTTACTCCCTTACAACTTGTTTATCCACTTATAAACTTATTTGGAAAAACCTCAGTGTATTTCTACTGGTTTCTGCTAGCTGAGGACTCATCCTTATTAAGGGCAAAACCATGTACTTTTTTCACAGTCCGATGGAAACGTAGACCGTGAGAATAGACAACATAACAGAACGTAACTGTCACCGGTTTGGCCGAGGTAAAACACC
>NW_010392367.1:1668-21600 GCF_000710305.1 Buceros rhinoceros silvestris | reverse complement strand
GGCTGGGCAATGCTCTTAGCCATATGGTTTAGTTTTAGGTAGTCCCGTAAGGATTGGGGAGTTGTACTTGATAATCCTTATGGTCCCTACCAACAATTTTATTCTATGATTAAAAATAGAATATTTAGTACCTACATTTCTGAGGAATTTGATCTGTAGGTGCATTTGAATTGCTGGCTAAACTCCCTAAGAGTTCTCTCACAAAACAGTCATCTCTTGCAACCAGGGGAAGATTCAAACTGAATAATTGATGGGCACAATTTAGATGAGGTATAGGCTACTACTCAGATGCTTATCAGCAAAAAAATCAAGAAATTTGACATCTGTATGTTTCAGTTCACTATGCCAAATTTTCATTTGTTTGCATTAAACAGAACAAGATTATACTTTATACCTAATGGATTATATAATGTAATTGCACTAGCAATCTTATACTAGAGGCTATTGTGTTAAAATAAAATAATCATTATTTACAGAAAAATATCAATAATATTGTTTTATTTTCCAAATGTATTGAATTAATTGATTGAGTTCTATATTAGACCTCTCATAAATTGAAAAAAGGAAACCAAATTTTTCAATTCTTTTCTTAGCCATCATTATTAACTATAAGCTAATTTCTATTAGCTCAGTTTTGTTCATTTTAAGTTAATTGTAGAAAAAATATTATTTAATCTCATAATTTTGAGTTCCATTCTTCCTTCGGTGAATCTATTGTTTTAAGACATATTCTCCCTCTATAATATAATTAGAAGGTATTTCTGCTTCTAGTTAAGATTTCTAGATGTTTTCTCAAGATTAACCCATTTTTAGGGTTGTTTGTGTAAAGTAATTATTATTGTGTTAAGTTTCCAAGTTAAGTCTGTCTCAGTTTTTCTTAATTTGATTTTATTTGCTTTAATTATGGTTAATGATAATTATACTGTGTATGAGAAATAGCTTGAGATGAACAGCTTTTTACATTTATTGAAGTAGTCTCATTTTGTGGCAAAGTTGCAAACTACATGTTTTGTAATAGAAACGAATGTGATGGTGGATGGATGAGGCGAGGCTTTGACTCAGAGCAAGGAGGTGTATTTGTTTCAGACTTTTAAAATATCTGTAGATAGGTGTGTTTTCAGACTCTTGGTGTTCAACAGGTAAACTTCTGCCTGTGACACATTTGTTCCACCCTGTCAGAAATCCTGTTTTGTCACACTTTTTGACTAGCATCTCCTCGTGTGTTTCCCAGCCTCCCTTTTTATAAAACATTTTTTAAAATAAATTACAATCTTACTCTCTTTCTTTAGAAAATTCAGGTTAAATTTAGCTAAAGAATAAAAAACTAACTTCTATACAATAGAATCATAGAATCATAGTATTGTAGAATCAGAATTCTTTAGGTTGGAAGGGACCTTGAAAGGTCGTCTAGTCCAACCCCCTGCAGTGAGCAGGGACATCTTCAACTGGATCAGGTTGCCCAGAGCCCCAGACCTGACCTTGAATATTTCCAGGAATGGGGCATCTACTACCTCTCTGGGCAACCTGTGCCAGTTGTAAACCTCATTGTAAAAAATGTCTTCCTTTTATCTAGTCCAGTTCTCCATTCTTTTCATTTAAAACCATTACCCCTTGTCCTGTTGCAACGGGCCCTACTAAAAAGTTTGTCCCCATCTTTCTTATAAACCCCCTTTAACTACTGAAGTGGAACAATAAGGTCTCCTTGGAGCCTTCTCCAGGTGGAACAACCCGAACTCTTTCAGCCTTTCTTCATAGGACAGGCTTCTGTCTGCATCATCACTTTTGTGATCCTTCTCTGGATCTGTTTAAACATGTCCATGTCTTTCCTGTCCTGAGAACTCCAAAGCTGGACACAGTACTCAACACACTGGACAGATACAGCTAATTGATATGCATTTTCATTCAGTTCTCTGTAAAGCTAAAAATCTGAAAAAGTGGAAAAGAAAGAAGAATCTTCCAAGTTATTGTCTCTTTATTCTTGTGTACAGAAGAGATTTAGTATAAAAGCCTAATAATAAACTTGTGCTTTCAGTAGCAAATTAATATTCTTATTATAAATTAATACTTTCCTGTAGTGTTTGTATATACACACAGCATTCATGCATATATATTATAGCAACCCTGTTTGTTTAGCATTCTAGACCACCAATTATTAATTTATTGAAATTGAATTATTCTTTATAGAGATAATCTTTGCAGGAAAATATAAAATCCCCTTAACCAATTTAACTTCATTCTGCCTTTAGGGAAGGCACAGCAGATGATGCCAACACCTACACGTCAGTGCACAGATGCATGAAGGTCATAAGTGTTGCATTTTGTTACTGAAGAGAGGTATCTTGTTCAAACTGCATTAAGCTGCTTAGGGAAGGAATGTCCTGAGTACAAACTGCTGGGTCAGCAAGTGCAGTCTTTTTATGGGGCAACTGCATTCCTAGATCCTATGTGATTGAATAGGCTAAACCACAAGTAATCCCTGAAGGTACCGAAGAAGCTCACAAATATCTGCCATCAGTTTTTCATTTCCCATATCATCTTACATATTGACATGAATAAAAAGAAAGAAGTGTGAGTTTTGTTTCACAGTTAAAATAAATGACTGGATTCTTCAATTATTGAACAATCTCGGTGCAATCACTTAATGCTAAATTTCTGCTCACCTGTGTTTGTCCTCTCTTCAGTATAAAATACTTCCTTTAGTTTGAAGGTCTTTAAGTCTCTTGTTCTCTGGAAGGATAAAGAATTAATCTTGAATCTTCTCCCCAGCCAGTGACTAAATTACTGTAGTTGATGTATTTGATCACACCTCTACCCCCAAACACCTCTGCTGATCCTATCACGGCTTTACGATTTCAAATTTCTCTGCTTTGTAAGGCATTTCAGCCTTTGGTGCTAAAGAGAATGTCCTTCTTAAATTGCTGAGAAGTCTGATGTGAGAGAGGAAAATCCTATCTATCATTTGTCAAGTAACAGCTTTAAATCATTTGGTTTTGATTCCTTGGTAAGCATCAGTTCCTTTTAAAAATTAGATGTTCTGGAAATGTAATTAAGATAGTATTTTTTCCATTCAATAAGAAGTGCTACTGTAAGAGAGAAACATCCATTTTCAAGCAATGCAGCAATCTGGAATCTGCATCTTAATTGAACACAAGCTTTTCTATTGTTCTTACTTAGTCAGTTTTACAACTCTAGCTTTAATGTACATCTTTCACAAAAAGTCTAAAGGAATAATTTAAAAGAAAAGCTGCGTATGACAGAGTAGAGTGGAATCAAAAAAAAAAACAGAGGTAGCTTACATAACAGGAAGAGTACCCAAGGTGACAGTGAGTTGGGAAACTAGAAAATATCCACAGGTTTGAATATTAGATAACCTTGCTAAAAATGCTCTGCCCGCCCTGGCTGCCTTTGAGTTGCTCCAGGTAAACAAAGGAAACAAAGTGTTACGTCCCGCCCTTGCTCACCAACGCCCTTTATCACTTGAAGAATGCAAGGCTTAGGCGGAGGGTCGTATCACTTGACGCCTCATCGTTTGGGACGATATAAAGAGGAGAAGACTATTGTCTCTACAGCCACGAGGGAGGATGTGGCCTGAAGGGATCCGAGCCATAAAGATACAAGAGATAATGACTAGCCCTCCCCGAAGTGCGCCTGCTTAATAGACTGTTGAATATTACTTTCTCCTCCCAGGGGAGGCATAAGTCCGAGTTAATGAGACATGCGATGCATGACGTTGTATGACCTGTAACATGTAAGAAGACTGCGCATGTGCAAAGGGGAGGAGACCTAATTTACATCAGGAGCGGGAGATTCTAATACATATGTACTAGGCGGTTGAGCAATCCTTTGAATATGTATATTTTACTGCTTTAAATAAGAAGCCAAAGCTACGGTGTGCGTGCAAGCCTCCTTAAGGGTACCCGACCCTCACTGCACCCAACTCTATAGAGCTGAAATCACAATAAACAGACCTGCTTCACAATCTATCTTGATTGCGGAGTTTTTCCACGCATCAACAGAAGAAACTTTATACAGTATCCTGCGGAGTGAAAATACTACATGTGCACAGTATACGGGTTTTGTTGCGCAGGGTAAGAAGGAATCCAACAGTAGGTTCATCTGCTATACGCTAAAATATGCAGTTAGAACACAAACCTGTCATGGGTAAATACTGCCGCAAATTGGACTGAAAAGCCCAATCTCATGAGTGACATCTGTCTTACAATAGTCTGGTCTTATCAAAGTGCAGTATATCATTGCAAAGCTGTAACTAGTGTCTTGGATTTTTCTTCATTTTCTCTGTCATTTCCATGCTACATCAATATTTTAATTTATTTTGCAATACAGCTACTTGTCCTTAAAAGCTTTCACTGTTACCTCATGCTCATTCTTTGCTATAGAAAAATAAAGACCACTAATTTCCGTATGGGGAACTAAATGAAGAGCAGAGAGATATCTTATTCCTTATTTCCTTCTTTCTAAAAATTAATGTGATATTTTTACTCCCCTGAACCTCTGATGTGTTTTAACCCCAACTGGCAACTAAACAGCACAAAGAGCTGCTCATTCACTCCCTGCCCTGCTGGGATAGCGGAGTGAATCAGAAGGGCAAAAGTGAGAAAACTTGTGGGTTGAGATTAGAACAGCTTAACAGGTAAAGCAAAAGCCACACACTCAGGCAAAGCAAAACAAGGAATTCATTCACTACTTCCCATTGGCAGGCGGGTGTACAGCCATCTGCAAGAAAACAGGGGTACATCATGCATAATGGTTACTTGGGAAGACAAACAACATTGCTATAAGCGTCCCTCCCTTCCTTCTTCTTCCCCCAGCTTGATATCTTGAGCATGACGTCATATGGTATGGAATATCCCTTTGGTCAGTTGGGGTCAGCTGTCCCAGCTATGTTCCCTGCCAAACTCCTGTGCACCCCCAGCCTATTCATTGGTGCAGGCGTGTGAGAAGCATAAAACGCCTTGACCCTGTGTAAGCCCTGCTCAGCAACAGTTAGAACATCCCTGGGATATCAACACCATTTCCAGCACAAATCCAAAACACAGCCCCATACAAGCTACTGTGAAGAAAATTAACTCTATCCCAGCCAAAACCAGAACCAGATTCCAGGAGCCTCTGGTGCTTCTCACCAAAATCTTTTGCCTCCGGAGAGCTGTATACTCGTGACCTGGTAACAAGCCATGCCACTCAAGCTCAGAGCAAGAAATGCCCTGTCTGAACACCAAATCGATTTGACAATATTTCTCTGGCTGCACATTCATATTTTCCAAGTTGCCTAGTCCCAGGAAAAATGTTTCTTCTGATACTTCCTTGTTTCCTCAGGTCTTGTATATGTACCTTCTCTGCAAAACACAGTTTGTGATTGTCATATTCTCTTGCTTCTATTGCTTCTAAAGAGCCTTTTCTCCTGTTTATTCTAATCCTGGTGAATTTATCACCATTCTGGGGAGAATATTTAGAATATTGACTGAAGGCATCTTCATTTTAATGTCTGGAACCATGTGAACAGGAAAAGGATTTTTCTTTTCCTCTTGTAGCATAAAAACTTCACGGTAAAATATTTCTCAGTTAATTGTGTCCAGTTAAGTAAACCTGTTGAAAAGAGAAGTGCAAAGTTTTAAAAAAGAGAAAAGAGAATAGTTTCATTACTAGTTATTAAATGTAAAGTCATAGACATGAATCTGTCTTACTTTGTTGATAGATAAACAATTGTAGAAAAGACTAGAGTATACCAGGGAAATAATTCCTTTATATTCCTCTTGTTTCATAACCATTTCCTGGTACTTGGACACTGTTGAAGACTAATGAATAGACTCAGTAGAAAACTGATTGGATGCTATACATTAGTTCTGATTTGTCTCCTATATGGGAATCTCTACTTCTAAAAGCAAGAATAGTCAAAATCAAAAGGAATCCTATAACAAGGTATTAAATGTTCCTCTTTATTTCAGACTCTCTCTCTCAGGGATCCTGAGAGTCCAGCACCATCTCCCTGAATATAACTATTCAACTGTTCAGAAAATCACTATAGCAGGTTAACTGTAGACCTGTTAACAGGTGCAAAAGGTAAATATCTTTTTAACTTGAAGTTAATCGAGTATCATTGTAGAAACAATTATCTATGAATGGATATGAAGGATAAATGAATGGATATAAAAATATATATGGATAAAACACAAGCGAACTTAATTACTATATCAAGACACAAAAGGAAAAATACAGGGAAATTAAAAATAGGGTCAGAAATTGTTCGTTGGGATGCTTTTATAATTAATTTCCAATGATTATCCAACTTTCTTGGATTTGGATTGTTTATTTTCATAAAATAGTAAAATTACCTGTGCAAAATCTCAGATGATCTATTTCCAAAACTTCCTATGCTGTTTTCTCCAGATTCAATGAATTGTTTTATTCCAAGCTTTGACTTCACAAATTTTTGCCCAAAGGGTTTGAAACAGAGTTTGCCTATTTCCTACCAACATTCTAGCTACATATTTATTACTCCAAACCAGTCTCTGTTCAAGCCGTGACAAACCACCTGTGGGAATATATCAGACAAACATGAATCCCAGCCAGCTGTAACTACAGCAGGCAAATTGCTGGTTCATTGGAATAGTCTACCTTTATTTATCTACCCCTAATTATAATACAAGTATGTTATAAAATGAAATTATAGCTGTAACATGCACACCAACCTTTCCCAGCTGATTTTGTTGAAACTGTATAGAAATGGTTTACTTAAAATAATACTGTATCTCTCAAAATTAACCTTCATCTGTGTAGATTAACAATAAATTGTTACTTACAATTGTAATCCAAGAAGTATAAAAAGGAAAAAAAAAAAATCCTTGGAGAAAGAAAAGTTCCGACTCCTATCTTTAAAATAAATGATCCAGACAGGAGAGAGGCTTTAGAATGCAGCCTTAATGTGCATTCTATTAAATGAATTCTTGCCATATACAATCTCATAGATGAAAGGTTTATTTGAATAGTTTTATTCAATTGAAACAGGCCATTGTAATACTAACGTTGTAAAAATAGACCTTTACAGTGTTTAACACGTGTAAAATGAGTCGTCTCTTCAACAGCTGTTATGAAATACTTACAAAATTCCCCTATTTAATTTTAGCATTGTACTCTGAAGTATTCTACACAGTGTAATCAGAAATGCTGCTATATTTTGTTTCATTTGAATCTTAGATCTCTATAGAGAGGTTTTGTAGATCTCTGTAGAGACCCTTATAGGTCTTTCTGTTGAAGATAGAATATATTGTATTGAGCTTTACAAAAAGCAATTGCAAATCTCTAGTTGCGTATAAATAAAGGCTACTTCATCTACTGTGACAAATATTTAAGTTATAGGAAGAATATAAAAGCAAAAATATAAAAGAATTTCTAATACTTTGTAGAACAATTTGAAAAATCTACGAATAAAATTTTTTACACAATTTTTCTTTTCCAATAATATACATGTTTTGTTCTTGGTTATTCTGCTTTTTGGAGTTGTTTTTTTATAAAAAGCTTAACTGGAAGAAGCTCAATTCTGCAATCAGAACAGTATTTTTTTTCTTCTGGTTATTGTGCATGACTGCATAATAAATTATATTCTCAGTTTTGTTGTATCTTGTTAAGATTTTATGTGAGAAACACTAATCAGTCTCTACCTCATTTTTTCAACCTCAGAAACTGGGACAATAATGAGATTGAAATCCAGTGTTTTTGTCTCCCTGTTTGATAAAATAGCTTTTCAGCGGAAAAGTGGATTAACTGAAATTGCAGTACCTTATGATAATACTAGTGTTTAGGCAAGAAATTCTTGATTGTAAGGAAAAAAATACTATCACAGCCCAAGGAAGAACTCAACAATAGAAGCGTTAGCAAATTGATGTGTAGAGTTCTATTTGAGCTGCTAGAGGCTTAAGTTGCCTAAAGTGGACAGGTCAACACATCTGTTACCCTTTGTATACCTAGCTAGCAGCTGAGGGAAACTGGGAAACAAGAAAAATCTACAGTCAGTCTATGTGTTAGAGCAAGAAGAGTTAGGGAAGACGACCTAAATTACTTGTGCAGACCTTAACATTACTTGCAGAATTAGAAAATATGTTTGAAAAGCAGGATTCTGTGTTTTTTCTTAATTGTTACTGGATTTTTCCTGCAAGTTTATTTCTGGCTATTCCAGTTATTACCAAAAATCACATTTCATTAAACAGGGTTTGTTTAGCAGCTATTGTTTTAACTCTACTTCATTAAATCAAGACCATGAACTGGATTTCTTTTTATATTTGGGGTTTATTTTAATTTAGAACACTGTTGTTGTTAGTTGAAACTTGGAAAAGGAGGAATAAATTACTGCATTAAGACAATGAAGTACATTGAATTCTTAAATGATTGTGCCTATATGTTGTGTAAATCTGTAACAGTTCCACTATTGTGAACATTGGCTTAATATCCAATTAGTGCTAATGACTAGATGCCAAAGAAATTATGCTGCTGCACTGTTGTGATGATTACGGACTGTGCTTTAACAATGAACAAACAAAAGAAATTTTAATCTCCGCAAACCAGAAGCTGTTATTAAACTATCCTGTTTTAAACAGTAAGCCTTCTGACATAGTCAGTGATTTGTTTTATTGGTTTGATTAGCCATTTCTGCAATGAATTCATTCTGTTCACTGATGACAGAAATAAAACATTACCATGCAGGTTGAACAAAATTTCTAATGTAAATTAAATTTAACTTATTTTTCAGTTTAAAGATAATATTGCTGCAAACTGTTCATTTGTTCCCTTGGGCTTTGCATCAACAGTCGTGCAGTTTTTTTGTAAATATAACTGGAAAATGTAAAAGATAAAGAAGAAATCCACAGAAATTCTCATCTAGAAGAGTCTGTTGATGATTTTTCAGAACAAAAAAAAAATTACAGTTATTAATTGAAGAATATATAAACTGAACTTCTGTAAAAAAAGTTACATAGACTTTTCAGCAAGTGTATAAAAGGAATGCTAGGCATAATGTTAGCAAACAAGGTCAACATAAGTGTTTTGGTAACGAATTCAGAATATTCCAAAATTTACCACAGAGGAATATCTGTTCTAGGACAGCAGATATCTTAAAAAATATATGATTATTTCTTATGGCAATTTAGTGATGAAAATCTTTGCTTCATTGTTCCTGGTATAAAGTAAGTAATAAAGATATATTGCACTCTGGTTTTTGGTTCAAGAAACCCCTGATGCAGTGAATATATGCTTTACTTCTTCCTGACCATGAATCTCTGGTTTGCTTATTACATCTTGAATGATATTTGCAGTTATATTTCCTGGGAATAGAATACAACTGAGAAGGTTTAGCCAAGGGCAAGGAAGATGGACGAGTATGGAATATTTGCTTTATAATGAGTAATACAGGAGTCTTCAGTCCAGGAAAAAGGGGAAGGGGGAAGGGAGTGGGATGGAGGAGTATTTTAGAAGTCTTTAATATCATGACATTCTTACATCAGTTAAATTGGGATGCATTTCTTAGTGAGTGTGGCTACATTAGTGGTTTTGATTGAAATAGAAGGTGTTTGATGTTAAGATTGTGTCACCTTAAAGCTTTGTTTTCCATCACAGCCTAGGCAAACTGCATTTCTGTCAGGTGAAAGCAAAGCGAAAGATGTGCTCCAGAAACCAATCTATGTACTCCAGTTTCTAATTCATCCTGTGGACCCAGTCTGAGGCGGTCTGAAGTAAAACTTCAAGATGTGTATATCATTTGAATGTTGAGCTCAGCACCCATTATGTTGCTCTGGATTCCCAAAACTTGTTAATGAGAAATAGTCATTTCTGTGGAGAAAGAGCCAGGTTTAGCAAATATAGCTGAATCTCCTGGGAACACATAGATAAGTTTTGAAATTTGTTGCCCTATGATGTTATGGGTGTGTGGATCGTCTGGCTTATAGTTCAGAAACAAGTTTTGGTAATGTCTAGTGCATGCAGGCAACTCACATGAGGCTGTGAAAGCAACCCAGCCTTGGATCACTTTGAGGACCTATCTATGCAGAGGTGACCCATGGGGAGATATGTAGATTGCTCAGCCCCAAGTTGTCCACAAGCCATAGACTGAATAGGGCAGTGCTGCACCATCCAAAGAACTGGAATCTGAGATGAGCCTTGAAATCCCTCAACAAATAACATGCCCTGAGTCTCAATTCAAACCCTTATTCAGTTGCCTGGAAAAGTAAGATAAACTGGAGAGTTTTAGTGTCAGTTTCAGCTGACAACCTTGTGTATCCAGACAATCAAGAGATTAGCAAAAGAGAAGAAGAAAAGCATACAGAAGTGAACCTCACCCATGGATGAATAAAGCAAGACAAGGGGAAAATCCATTACATCACCAAAGACAAACGTTCCAGATGGTATAACATGCTTAGGCATAGTCCTACCGACAGTCATGTAAATAAGGGGATAAAAATCCTAAAATTCAGGTTGGGAATTGGGAGTCTCCTCTCCAGTGCTACATCTTACCTGTATGGAGACCCTTCCTCTTTGGTCAGGACACTGGCCAAAGTCGCTTTTCTGTGAATGAAAGCCCTCATCTGGAGGGGTAAGCAAATATTTAGCATGCTGTGAGTTTGTGACTGTGGGTGATTATCTAACACATGTGCGTGCTTTTTAGGTTGTTATAGTGTATTCTTGCGTTTAAGTTGAAATAGTGTATTCTTCCATTGTATCTGTGAAAACCTGCAATAGTGGCATGTTAAACCTGTAAGTGAAGTTCAGATAAAGTTTGCTTGAACCTTGCAGTCTAGTCTCTTTGTCAGTACAGTGGATAATGCTAAAGTTTACAGGGAGTCCAAAGGAAGAATGGATGTATTAATGAAATAACAATTTATTGACTGCTCTAAATATAAACCACATTCAGGTATTTTTCCTTGACGAATTTTAACTTAAAAAAAAATAAATTAAGTAGTGCTGACATCTGGAGGCATGCTGTCAGAACCCTGAGTGCAGCAGCAGATTTTAATGACTGTCCAGCCTCACCTGGGACATCCACCCAAATCCTCTGGTCAGGGCCCAAGGAACCCAGCTCAGCTCAGACTCACGCACCCAGTCCTTGTCTGAGCTTTGATGTAGGTAGCTTGTGTTCAGCATTGCTCCTTGCTTACCCTGTCCTCTTTGCTGGCTTTTCTGGATTGTCCTTGTGCCTGACGTGAGTCTTTATATTTGGCTGATGGTCAACAGCCTGTTGACAGAGCCTGTTGCTGCTATGGGACGTGCTCTGCCCAGCCTGATCAGTGCTGTGGGACTCTGCCTGGATCTGGGGACGCTGCCCTGTCTGTGCTAGGGTTGTCCTGAGCTCCCAGGTTGTCTTCACTCATGGAGTGGCCCTGCTGGTGTTCTCTGAGATACGAACCCCTTGTAGCTCTGACTGCTAATTTTAGAAACTCTCTTCTCCGTGCTTTCTTCCCTGTTACTCAATGTGTGTGAGGAGTTTGGTTTGTTTTATTTGTAAGGTCTTTGGATAACAGCATCTTCACAGAAAGGGAAACACTGGAAATAAGTACAACTCTTAGTGGTGAACCATCAAGTGGTGAAAATTGAGAAAAATAATTTTTGTTTCCATTCTTTCTTTTCTAATTTAAGCATCGGTTTTTGTGAAGACTACCATTGTAGTGAACATTCTGTAGATGACAACCAGAACGAAATGGGAATTCTTTTGCTTTTGATGCTGGCGCTGAAGAATAAGTAATATGTAAAACCTAAATAGTCTGTTGTCTGCACTAGAGAAGGCATGGAGGTTTCCTTCTTTGGAAAACTGTGGTAGATGTTACCTCAAAAATATTAGATAATTTTAAGTTCTGGGCCATGGAAAAAAAAAAAAGGAGGTAAAAATGGAGCAAAATATCATTGAATTTAGGCCTGTATGGAGCAAAGAGTTGTATGTGAAGATCTGTGAAAATAATAGTCTACGCATTGATGTGACCAGCAGTGAGGTTCCGGTTGGGGATTATTTGACGAATCAGGTGGTATAAGACAGTCTGATCTCAAATAAAGTATTAAGTTCTAATTTAAAATGACAGTGTAGATCTTTTCCCAGGAGAGAGTAAGTGTGTAAGAGAGCCTAGTAACTGTGACAGCAGAGAGGAAGCATCAGCAAGTGCAGAAAAAGGTGATAAATATTATCACCTCCTCATTGATCTCTTTGTAGATATATACTAATTTAGCTGACATCCCAGTACAGTCTTTCCAAATTATCTCAGTCCTAATCAGCCTGCCTGTCATACAGACTAAGGGCCAATCTCTGGGAAAATATGCTGAGGAATAGAGTAAAATATTCAATGACCTGTGAAGAGAGGAGTATAACTCTGTCTTCTAGCACTGAAAGAACAAGCTCTGCATTACTAATATCAAACTGCAAGTAAACAAAAGTCAGTTATTATAAGTCAGTTTTGGGCAGGTTCTTCCATGCCTAAATCAAGATTAAATCTATCTTAAAATTTGCGCTGATGTCTGTAATATATGCATAACCACTAGTTAAAATGCAAGAGGTGATTAATAATTCTGCATATAAAATGTATTGATTATTTTCTTGTTATATTAATAAAACCTATTGACAGTGTTTGGTTTTGGTCATTGGATAGCTTAGATTTGAGTGAACAGTGGTCTTTCATATGTATTCCTTTTTTACTTTTTTAGTATTGACTTTACACCTGAGATGTTTATGTTTTATTTTGGTTCCACTGAGAACTAACTTCTTAACTGTTACTTTTAGATACCTCATTTAGAGACATCTGTGCTTTTCTAAAAGCTTCGAAAATATACTGTAGCCTTTTACTGGCTTATTCCTTTATATGGATTTACTCCCTATGTTGCTTCTAAGTCTCTGTCACTGGGTGTTTAATTTCTACTGTCCTGTTAACTCTGACATTGTGTAATCTGTTGTTCTTTTGTTTTCAGTGTATTGTAATTGGAAATGTGCTGAGTAACAGGTGGATAATTCTACATTTTAGCTCCAAAGTGAAGTAGGAATCTGAAGAACAGAGGAAACAAGAGGAAAAGTCGATTTGAAAATATTTCAGGGTGTGTATCCAGTAACTAATGTTATTGATTTTGTTTGTTTGTTTGTTTTATATTGTATTTATGCATATTTTAATCATAGCTGCCTCACATTTTGCCTTTTCAATAATTTAGGTTCTCTTGTGGTGACTGGAAAAAAACCAAAAAAACCCTTCACATTTTGTAATTACAAGAGGTAATCCAAAATCAATTTTTCAGGAGCTAATTGAACCGTGATATGAAACTTAGAACACCAGAACAAACTTGCGTGGCTTTCGTCTCTTCTTTAACTAAAACAACAGTAACATCATGTGATATGTCTTTGTGTCTGTAAAATTTGATTGTGATTATAGAATTTGTGTTGAACACCATTGCTTTATGAGAAAACTCTTTTGCACAAATTCATTCCAATTTTTGCTATAAAAAGAAGGGTTATAGATATATTTGGTGGTTGGTGCCACTCCAGTCCTTCGTGAAAACCACTAGAGAAATGGTTATTGTGTTTGGGTAGGGGAGGATGGTGTTTATTTCCTTCTACCCAGAGGTCAACAAGTCTTAAAATCTATTTTTTCTATACCTACATGCAAGAGGAAATGAGCCTTGGACATGCTATCTTGTCTAAATACAAGAAAAAGGGTCTGGGTGAGAAAGAAAATCCAAACCCCTTGTTCCACTGGTTAAATAATCTATAAAAAAGTAAGGTTTGGTGAATGGTAAACATTTATTTAGTAAATATTTCCTGCTTAACATCGTCGTGCTTCTTTTTATGAAGTTGTGTAGCTGTAGAATGTTATCAAACTTATACCACAGTTCATTGACTTGAAGAGTGTGAATATAGCCTAGAATGACTCAGGTATTAAGATTTCAGCAAAGTGTCAATAAAAAGACAAAGAAAACCTTTCCTTTATCCCTTTCTGTCTGTATGTGTACAGGAGTGTATATGTGTAATTATTTTTTTTTATTATTCTTTTTAGCTGGAATTACTTTGGGCAGCTTTCGATTAAAGTATTGTTTGAGGCTTTAATTTCATATCACTAGCTAATTACTTTTATAGTGGCTTTGTGCTTGTAATCAGTTTGTTGGTGTGGTTGAAGTTGTAACTGCACTGAACCATAAACCCATCTTGCTCTTATGTCTGACGAGGACTGAAAGCGTAATGAAGAGGATACAGTTAGATTAGATATGCTCAACAGAAGACATAAAGGTTGAATGATACCTACTAGGGCAATGTACCCAGCCTGATAACCTCTTGCAGCTATCTTTGTTTTCCAAGGCATTTGAGGAATAAATGGCAGGTCAGATAAACTGTTCTGATGTTTACGGTATTCTCACATCCAATGCCTTCCTTCAGGGCCTGGTAACTCTCCCTGGTCACCCCACGGTAATAAGCTTAGTAATTGCACTGAACATCCCATACGCAATAACTCTCCTGCTTTCTGCAAGCCTCTGAAATAATGTTTGTAGTTAATATAGTTGCCATTTGCATTTAAAGTAAATCTCCTCCTTCGAGAATGTGAGAAAACATGTATGTGCACAGGACCCTAATTCTTGATGTCATTGACAGAAAGTTGAAAAGATTAGTGGTCTTGATTTAGCCTATGAATAAAAGGATCCTTTGAACAAACTGCTATATCCTACCCTCCTCTCCATCAGAAAAGCAGTTATCTTCTGAATGCCATATTCCAAGATATCAACTATTCCTGTAGTTTAAGGAACAATATACAACACTTATTATTGACACTCTTTTAAAAACTGTAATATCTCATACATTTAAGCTTGGCTAGTACCATTGAATTTTCCATTAAAAAAGCACACCACTTTTTTAATGCAACTACTATATGGTAATATCCACTGTTCTATAAAGCTCTTTAAAATGTACTCATTCTAAATATTCTCTGGAACCAAAGTTAACGGTTGCGCAGATAAATCTGGAGGAAAACACCTAATACAATGCATCTAGGCACCTAAATCCCATAGGTCTTTGTGAAATAGTAGCTGCTTTACCCTTGTAAACATTTTTCTGACTCTCAGAAGGTACCTCTACTTTTCTCCAGATGTTTAAAATGTTATCTTAAATCTGTTACAGCAGAAAAAGGCTCTCGGCGCGAAACAGCAGAGAGTTCGGATATTCTCACCCGATCTCAGACGGGACGGGTCTCACGGCAGAAGCAGTTCAGAGTCTGTAGTCTACAGCAGGCCCTCAGGTTTCCTGGAGGAAAACACCTAATACAATGCATCTAGGCACCTAAATCCCATAGGTCTTTGTGAAATAGTAGCTGCTTTACCCTTGTAAACATTTTTCTGACTCTCAGAAGGTACCTCTACTTTTCTCCAGATGTTTAAAATGTTATCTTAAATCTGTTACAGCAGAAAAAGGCTCTCGGCGCGAAACAGCAGAGAGTTCGGATATTCTCACCCGATCTCAGACGGGACGGGTCTCACGGCAGAAGCAGTTCAGAGTCTGTAGTCTACAGCAGGCCCTCAGGTTTCCTCTCGGGTCTCGGGCCTGGTTCGGCCTAATCCGGCCTAGTCGGCGGCAGAGCAGAATGTGGGAGTCCTCTCTCCGTGCAGGGGGGAAAAAAAAATGAAGTCTTACTTCGGAGACACTTCTTGGACCTATATATTTATCTTATTTTTTACCAAAAAGCTAAGTCAGGAAAAATACGCACCACTCCTGACTCAATTAGGCTTCAGTGAGAAACAATGCAAGATAATCTTCTCAAGCAGAAACTGTCAATATTGGGAACTAAAAGCAGAGTAAATGCACAAGGATGACATTCTCTTTCACAAATATGGAAATTAAAATTCATACTTTTCCGTATATGTATGACAGATCCATTCATTGTTGCTCAAAAGGCTAATGTAGATGCCAGCATTTGTGACATCTTTTCCTATGAAAACTGTTAATTTTATGGAAAACATGATAAATTTTTCTTCTTGTATCGGGAAAACCGGCACAGTCACATCACTCTGCATGTGTGAGTGTGTGCTCAGCATTCTATTTCACTTGTAAACCATTCTTCTGTCAAGAATTTTGTATAACTACAGTACTAATATACACATGCACAAAGCAGTTTTGATTTCCACTGTACTTGACTAAAAATGATTGTTGAAATCTCCTGATGAAGGGAAGAGCTGGTCAAATGGATCTGGGCTCAGGCTAAAAGACAGTTCAGTTCTCAGCATTCCAGTTCCCAAAACAGTGAATGAAAACATTCCTCAGTATTTGGTATGCCAGGCATAGTTCGTTATATCAGCATTTCTAATAAAAATGTAGTTCTGCAAAATGCGTTTTTTTGTTGTTTGTTTGTTTTGGTGGATTTTGTTTGTTTTTTTTTTTTTAAAGCGGGGAATAATAACGAAGCCTTACTGACTCAGGAAAAAATAATTTTATAGAACTAATAGTAAAGTTCAGACTTGTTTTATTTAACCTGCATTCCATATTTTCTATTTTGGTGTGTAATTTGAGAATATTCTACATCTAAAATAAACAATAAAAATTAGTTAAGGCTTTTCAATGTAAAAGGAGATGCTACATGTAAGTATGGATACTTTTCAGGAGGTGGTTTTTCTGAGCATGAACACATAGGTAATTCAAAGGATTTTAAAATTTTTAATTAGAAGAAGAAAAAAACCCTTTTGTTTACTTTAACAATTTATAAACTAATGACAGACTTCAGTGAAATTTCAGTGAAGTGTTTCAAAACTGAGCTGAGGATAAAAACTTCTGCTGGGAAAAAAACAGGTTAGAGATCTCTGAGGAAACAGCAGATCGCATTGTGCCCTATCCATTTCTGTTTCTGATGCTTAGGTGGTTTAGGACAGACTTTTGCTCTCCCAGGTAAAGACGATTAGAGTTTATTCTAATTTGTTACTATTTCATGCTGTGAACCCCTAGTGAGTTCCGCTGCTCATGTGCTAGGCCAGTACTTGCTTCTGCTGCTCTGTGCATTTTGAAATTAGCCTTCTGTCTTCAGATATGTCAGGGACTTCCTCAACTCATACCTCCTAACGTGCCACACAGCAGCAAGCCAAATTCAAAGACAAAGAAAAGAGCAGCACTGGATTCCCGTGCTAGCACCAACCCTCATAACAAAATGAGACAACTTTTTACTACAGCCTTTACTCTTAAACAGATTTGAAGATGTAAATTCTGCATGTTTTCCAGATAGATCTGTGTGTTAGTGGGATGTTCATACGTGCCTAAGGGCTTTAGGAAAGACGTTTTTTTGTGTATATCTCTAAACAGGTCAGTTGCACCTTTTGTGTTTTACAAAACCATGAATTCCAATACAATTTATAGCGTTAGATAAGGTACAACGTTGTTACAGTGAAACACAGAAATCATTTATAAGCAGGCACCATTTTACACAGGGCACGATGATAATGTTTTGCTACTTTAAATACTCACGAAATTAAAAAGAAAGAACACCATATAGCTCTGACACCAGAATGAATTCAGCTTGGTAACACAACAAATTTAAACCATGCAACAGTTGATGGTGTGTCTTTTTGGATTTGTTTGTACTTTTCATGAAGCCCATTTTGATTATTTTACTTTGAAATCTGCATCCCTGAACAATTTAAAATCCATTTTTTCATGCTTAGTTTTTCTGCTAATAACGTCACCAAGGATGTCTCTTTTACTAGGTTTCTGGAAGAACTTAACAATACATGCACAAAGCAAAGTAACTTTTTGGCCATTCTAAGACTTTTTATATGAGAAAAGCCATATTCACTTGGAATGAGATTTAACCTGACTAATTAGCATTTGACAGGGGTGGTGAAGGTTTTAAATAGGAACAAAGTTCCCTAATAATAAATAGTTTTGGTGCATATTGAGATTATTGGATTATCTGCGTTTGTCCCTAGGGGGACAATTTTTCTGGAAAGCTAAGTATTATCATCTGTATTTCGTTGCGAGATAGTCCATTCGGTCATCTTCAACCCGTTTATTTGTATATGAATTACATCTGTAGCAGTGCATTTATAACTGTGCTTTCTGTTATCAGCAAAATACAAGTCCACTTGCTTAGCATATACTGAACTTTAAGCTTTTTTTTTAGACTCACATGTTAAGTCAGGCATGGAAGCATCTTGTAGCAACCATCACACAGTTGCAAAGTAATCAGCCAACAGTGTTCATCTCTAACATGTAAATTACTGCTATTCTGCAGAACAACAACAACAAAAAAATTGGTTTAAAGGATGTGCATGCACACAGACAGATGCACAATGCATACATGCAGGGTTTGCAGGTTCTGCATCAATCCTCTACTATGAGAGCTGTTTGCTATAGAACTGGTTTCCCTATAGAAAATTGAAATATTTGATTTTTTTGTTTGTTTCTTTTTTAATAACACATACATGGTCTACATTTAATACTGCAGTAGCATATGGAATAAAGAAACATTGCAATAAATTCTCACAGAGTGTCTTAGATGATAAGCAAGTGAACCATGAGGAAAAGGGTCAGTAGGTTAGTAGAAATTATAAGGAATGCATGTTTTACATTGCATAGCTTGTTTGTCAGGATACAAAAAAGGTTATCGTCTTTTATAATACAGATCCATGTCATTTTGTCCCTTTTTCAGGCTAGATTTTTAGCATATACCTATGAAATTTGACACAATACAAATGCAAGTAATTATGATATCAGAGTTATTATTTTCTGCCCTCTGAAAATTCAAAGAGAACAACTAGCTATAATAAACTATTAGTTACGCATCATCTTATTTTACCACAATTACATGTTATGTTACTGTTGTTATTGTAGAATTTACAGGTATTAATCAAGACAGGTTTTGCTGAATAGGTGTTGATGAAATAAAAATAAATCATGTGGGAAGAAATTTATATGTAAATTTAAAGATGGCATTGTTCGGTGCATTGGAAAAGCTTGTAGAGGATCTGTAAACTAGAGCTTTCACCATAACCCTTTGTATTATAAACTCACAATGGAAATCTTATTTGGAAGGAAGGAGATTTTATAGGGTTTACTCATTGTGTTCTGAGTGCTGTGGACTCATTGGCTATTCACAGATGATTCTATCATTTGTATTTATACTTGTATTTATATTTCTCTGACTCATTTGATGTATTTTCATTGTATACAACAGGTAAATAATTCTTATTCCCAATCCTCTGTTTCAGATTTTATCCTTAGGGAAATAGAATTTACTTATTTTTTTGGAGGACATAGTGAAGTAAACACCTGGCCTATCGTAGTATGACAAAGCCTCTTAAAGTAGAATAATTTCTGATAAGGGACATGTCTGCATCTATTTGAATCCTATTCTCAAACAGCTATTCAACAACAGAGGAGGGAGGTGAAGTGAAGGAAACTAAAGCTCTTCTACCAGCTTTCACAACTATTTCAACTTTATGCTACCATCTCATCGCATTCTGTTCCCTGTTCCTTCCATTCCTTGATTATGCTTTGACATATATAAATACGTGTAATTGGTTTGGGAAAGGTTTTTCCTTAGAAAAATTTTGCCACTTGTTAGTACTGTAATTTATGAAAACAGACTGGTTAACTATGTCATTAAATCTGTTAATTTTATAAGTATTTTGCCGTATTAATATTATATTTTATTTATAATAGCTCTGTTATTGTCTGCTTTTAGAAAGGGCTGAACCTTTTCCAGCATGGATGGTTTTGATGAACTGGAAAGAGTCTGAAACACAAAAAACTGGTGGTGATGAAGACTATGTAAACATCCATTCTAAGGGCAATGCCTGTTAGAGAATCAAATGTGATGCCAAATGGGAAAACACGACATGACTGTACTACCAAGCACTTCACCAGAAGCAATACTAGGGACTTTTCTTCCTGACTGGACTGAATATTGACCAAGAGCTGCTGATTGTTTCACTCTT